>NC_142708.1:37120227-37420681 GCF_055471065.1 Atractosteus spatula
TACACTTCTCTTCTTGTAATAAAGAGGGTTATACTTTGGCTCCATACTCAGCTAAATCCTGCTGTATACTTTCTAGACTTTTAGTAAATGTTGTTTCATTCAAGTTAATATGTACTGTTAAAAAAAAATATTTTGCACCTGATTTTTTCTTTTCATACATAGTACTCTGAAGAAACATGTTCCTAAACCAAATTGTTATGGACCATATCAGATATTGCTGTTTTACGGGAAAAGTCACAGTCTTTGACTTTCATCACATTGTAAATCCCACTGCACTTCTATCTACTGTACAACAGCCCCCAGAGCCACAAGATGTACTATCACAAATTATCCATGTTCTCTATGCATAGCAGTTAATAAAAATCAGGCCTCTCATTAACTGAACAAACGCAGTGTTCAATATTTTATTTTATCTATACCTGTTTTCCCATCTGGTTCAGCAGTCATTTAAAGTTAAAGTCGGAGCTATTCTGAAGGAGGGTGAAAAAATAGAGCTTTTTTATCCTCATGTTAGAAACATTCCTTGTTCCAAAATTGTTTTACTCCCATTCAAAAGGTAAAAAACAATAAATCAGCCATTCGATTTCTTTTTAAATGTATTGCTCAACAAAATTATAAACAAAAGGCAGTTTTGGCTATTAAAACGCTGCTATTAATGTAACTGCTTGTTAATCACACAACTGTAATATTTTTTTCTGTTGAACAGTTTTATTTGGCATGTTCAATTAATACTACTGTTTTGACATCCATGCCAAAATAATGACAGAATAAAGTACTCGAAATCCTTAATGGAATTTGATTTATAACACCTGTTTGAGAAGACAAATCCTTTTCCACACCCAACCAAGCAATAATACATATTATATACAGGTCTTTTCCAGCTTTTATTGTTTCACCAGTCAGTCTGATGTTGCTACTCAGGATTATGTGTTGTACTGGTTGCCAGCTTTGATCCGCTCCCTAATTCCATCTTTCAGCCTAAAACGTTTTTCTGCTTCAAGCAGCTTTTCCTGCGAACTGATCCTGCAATCCCAAGTTGCTGTCAGTGGTATTATGAACCAAATACAGTACTTTCAGCTGCTACAGAATTCAACCACTTATCAAACTTTGGAAAAATCTAAAATAAAATTATAAGAATAAGAACAATAAATCTAAAAAGAGGCACTGTGGTCTTTCAAACAGCAAAATCCTTTCAACAAGGCTTAGCTTCTACTACAAGACACCGGCTGTAAAATTTGTGATTGTGTAAAACAGTATAGTTTTTCAGGAATTGATGGCCATCGCCTCAATCAATTTTATCAAGAAATCAATCTCATCTCAGTTCACAAACTAAAACCTACCTGTTTCACATGGGAGGCAATTTACTTCAGAAAATATTAAACTTTAACTCAATTATATGATACATAGTATGATCAATGACTCTTCTTTTAATACTTAAAATGGGACTTTTTAAAAGTTTTATAGAGAATCCAGGTTGCTACAGTATGCAGCATGCTTCCATCTTCACCAGTATTTCTAAAATCCAATGAGACATAGAGTTACCGGTTACACTGTATTACAGTGCTGCTTTCATATGAAGAGATCCTAAATACTTCGCCATTAAAGATCTTATGATCCTGTCTGTAAGAGTATGAGTGTTAACCCTGGTGTCATGGCAAAATTCCACTCTGGCCTTGGACAATCTGGACTAAATAAAGAATACCTTTAAACCACCTGTTGAAGCAATTTCTCACTTCTCCATGTAATTGGCTGTGTAGTGGGGCTGAGAGCTGAAATGGATTAAGTGGGTCCATTCCAATATTGATGAAGAAGAAGAGAAGACAAAGAAGAAAAAGGAGAAGAAAAGAAGAAGAAGAGAAGAAGCAGCAGAAGAAAAATAATTCCTTACACTTATATAGCACTTTTCTGGTGCTTGGTTCAATTCCAGATATAGGGTGCTGTTTGCATGGAGTTTGTATGTTCTCTCCATGTTCATGTGGGTTTTCGCTAGTTGCTCTGGTTTACTCCCACAGTCCAAACGTTAACTGGCTTCTGGGAAAACTGGCCCCAGTGTGTCCATCTGTCTGTGTGGGCCCTGTAATAGACTGGTTTATTGTTTGGCTTGCATCCTGCCTTGCCAGCATAAGCCCTGGCACTGCAGTGACCCCATATTGGATGAAGCGGTTAGAAGATGAATGGATGTATTTAAATTTTATATATATATACATGTAGATATAATATGCATGTATGTGTCTATGTGCTTTCCTCTCTCTCACACCTGAAGAAGGCTCCATTGTGTTTCTTTTGTTCTCTTTTCAGCATGGAATAAACCTTTACTTGTTCATTTATTACAGATATGTAGTATGTGACTGAAAGCATTTGATGGTGCTTTTAGCATATGGTAGAAGCAGATTTTTAGTTGCCAGTTGTGTTTTAAGGAATGAATGCCTTTTTCCTGAAAGGGACAAGCACTCTAATTGATCATGTTCAAAATAATTAATATTTCCATATCTCCTGTTGGCTGATTTCCATAGTCTTAGGGAATGACATTTTGTATAAGTGAATGAATATTTACTGTGAACTAGGACTTCCTGGATATGCAAAGTTTTTCATTTAGGGCTTTAGCAAACCTCTCTCTTGTTTTGAGCATTATAAAGGTTGTAAGGATGGAGTATTGTAGCAATTGATCTTTGTATGTGTGGGTATCAGGAAAACAGGCAAATACAATTAAAAGGTAGAAAACAAGTGGTTTCATGTTGTTAACAGTTCAGGGAAGCTTCCCTACAAAATAGTTATTTTTGGAGCTTCTTTACCCTCTCAGTTGAGTAGCTAAACTGCTTACTGTTTTCAGAAAAAAAGCATTAACACCACACAGATTCACAATCTTATAGTTCCATACAGGTTTTTCCTTTTAACCACACTGGTTCCTCTGTCCTCTCCTGTTTCAAGGGTGCCAGTCCCATATAGGATCTTCTGTAGTCTCCTTCTACTCTTTATTTACTTCAGAAAGTCACATCTTCCTGGTTTTAGTTGTGTTCTAGCAACTAGTCAGGTGACTGAGGGCAGCAGGATATGCCTGAATTTATTGCCCTCACATACATTTCACCTCATGTGGGGCTACTCAGAAGACTTCAATAACACCCCTTTCTCGGCTTGTAGGAGCAGCTTACTTTTCTCATCAGCTTCTCCCACTATCAGTAAATGGTTAGGTTGCCTCTCCCACTCTTCTGCTGCCTGTTGGAACACTCAGGTTCTCAACCTCTTCATCTTCCTATGTTTCTTAAGGTTCAGACCAAGATGGTAATATCAGACCTTCATCATCTTCCCCTTTCTCCGGAGGTGCAGGCCAAGGTTCTCCTGGGACACAAGCTGCTTTATCTAATTTTCTAAGCTTTTCTGTTGCTGTTGTTCAGCCTGCAGGACTTCAATCTGCTGTCTCATCTCAGTCCATTTAGTATTCAAGTACTTACAGTACTTACAATCAATAGATTTCTAAGGCTTTCCCTCAGTAGTCATTACCTGGTCTGGCTTATACTAATTTCCTCTTCCTCAGGCTTCCCTACTGGTGGGCATTTTTGTGAGGTTGTAGAATAGACTCCTTTCATTTACATATTGGATTGTTGGGACTCCATGTATTATTTCTGATTTCCCTCTTATGCAAACTGAAATTGCTCCCTCTCACGGGTTCTGTTTTTCTCCATTACCTCTGTGATGGCATCAAGGGCTCACAACAGATAGGGAAAACGGCAGTCTAATGCTTCTCCCCAAAAACTCACAACTGCTTCCAGACAGACTTCTATCTGCTTCTAGAAAGATATTTCCATTGAGTCTGAAGTGAAATAGTTTCCCGCCCTACATTGTCAACCAGAGTGGAGTTCAGTTTTGGGATTGTTCAGATCTCTCTGCAAGATTTGTGTTAATCAGTGTTCTATGTAGATACCCTCACCTCTTCTCACAGAAATCTCTTTATAGTTTATTATAAAATCACAGAAATAACACAAGCTATCCATTATAATTGATTTATGATTAGTAAAACACACTTTGCATTTTTAATTCTCCCCACTTTATGTTCTGCTAGCAGACTCAGCTAAAGGAATTTGCTTAATTTTAATTTAAAATTCTTCTTTCTGTTTACCCTTGAACAGAATAGGCACAACATAAACCACACATTGTTTAATGATCTCAGCACCAGGAAATGGCTTCTTGTGTTTCTAAGTGATGATTCAGTAGCCTTTTCTTGCTAAATCAGACAGAGAAGAACAAGCACCTTCAGAAATGGATTTGTTTAGGCAATTCTGTTAAAACCTCTGTTAATTCTTTCAGAATTATTTAGAATAATTCAGAATTATTTAGAATTATTCAGGAAAAAAATATTCCTGTTATTTAAAAAGGCCATGGCATTTTTTAGTTAATTATCAGTTTTTGGTTTACCCCTGTCTTTTGTCTGTCCATTCTTTAAATTATTAGTCTTCTGAATGTTTTTGTTTTTGCTGTGCTTAATGCTTTATATTTCTGTATTTTTAACTAGAAATAGTTCACAACTGAATTACAACACTGTATGTGACATGTGTGGACACACCATAGCTCTTTGTATGGAACTTTGAGGACAGAACATTGTTCAAGGAATTTTCACAATTAGGTTATTGGACTGTGAAGACCTGAAGATTCTGGTTGTTTAAGAAAGCGTTATCAAATAAACCAATAACATGAGAAAGTACCAAGTGTATGTATGTCTGTTTGTAAATAAAACAAGTGGCACCAGATAACCATTTTTGGATGTATTTCTAAATGAGACACTATTGAGAAAATTAATTTCCATGTTGATGATTTTCATTATAGTCTTAAACAATTTGTATAAACAGGAGGAAAAACATAGAAATTGCATTTTGTAGTCTATAGTATATACTCTGTAGTCTATGTAGTCTATAGTTATTGCAAAGTTGTATTTTCATTTAGGGAATATTTGAAGTCAATAGATTTGGGCTAGATTAAAAAGTGGTGGTCTGTGGGAAAATGAGAAGCAATCTGGTCCACTGGTTAGTTTTACTGGTCAGTTAGTATTTTCTGTTAAAGAACAGTAACAGTAGTCCTCCTGTGTTTCATCTGTAATAAATGCTGTGCAATGCTGTGCACTCAATCACGCTGCTGGAATGAACAAGTTACCAAGGTAATCTAAATGGTGGTTATAACATTGAGATGTCATTTGAATTTTACAACAGTTTAACTGATATTGGTCACATCACCCGTGCTGCCCTTTTAACAGAAAAATGAATCTAAATTGAGTACATTTGTTTTATATTAGCTACTTAAAAACAAATATATATCCAAAGTAGAAAATATTTCCTTTTTTTAATAACGGGAAAATGTTCATTTCAAAATTCAAAATTGCTGCAGTGCTTCAAAGCTAATCCTTTCACTTGTACTACAGAATGAGAAGACATTTGTTCTGAATTTTCAAAAGGCATGTCCTACCAAAAGCATAATAAGATACAGTAAGTATTATTTTAATTGATAATTTATATTATGTACTGCTCTTCTTTATTTTAATTGACAGAAAGTGCCATCTTTGGCTGTTTCAAGCCTACTGGGAGTGGGACCAACAGCTTATTAGAAATTCAACCTAACATAATTATGTGAAGTCTATATGCTTTTTGAGAGACACCTACAAGTTTTATGAGCCCATATTTTAAAAAGCAACACAAGCACCAAAGTCCCCCTCCCTGTGCAATTTTCACAGTAAAACAATGAGGTGCTGAAGTTTAATTAAAAAAAGTAAGAAGCCTTTCTCATTGAAGTCCTGAAGAAGAATTTTTTGTTTCTTCAGGATGATTAACATTCCATAGACACAGTCTTAAGGTACATTGTTCATTGCTTCGTTACAATTTTCATTGTAATGTCTATTTGATGCAGAAGAAAATTGGTGGTGGTTCAAAATTTTACACACAAAACATTGTGTTGAAATTAAAAGAAATGTTTTAAAAAAACATACATTAGTATGGTAAACAAAAAATACCCAGAGCCATTACTTTGAAGTTACTTTCTACCAGTAATTTGTTAAATTCACAACTTTTACAGTATATCTGGAAAATATTTCTAAGAATGCAGGTTTACTTTGCTGTACTACAAAGTATATACAGTACTCTCCAATAAATATTTTTTCAGCAAAATTGGACGACATTGGAAGGGGGTGAATTCTTGTGCAAGACATTGCATGTGCTGAGACAAATAATTTTTAGTTTGCTGACATGTTTCAGATTTCTGATTATACTGCAGCACATTAGTATTATATAAAAGGAACAATAACAAGATGACAACACAGGGTCAAATGTAAGGTTTCTAACTGCCTTCAATGGTCTGATTTCAACAATGCTGACAACAATTCTGATGTGCAATGAACAGTTCTTTCCGGACCCTATGCGGATGACACAATCTGGGGAAAAGTGAAGAAAACACAGGGGAAAAAGTCATGCAGGATACAGGGATGAAAACAGGGGGCGTGTCCTTGGTGCGCTGGTTTCTGGGGGGAGGTGTGGCTGAGGCAAACAACTCAGGAAGAAGTCCAAAGGAGAATCCAAAAGGAGGCAAAAGTCCAAAGCCGTGCGGTCCATCCTAGACAGACGATTAAAAACGGGAACCGGTCGGAACCGGCGGGGAACAGGAACAGAAAATAAAACCTTAACAGGACCAGGCGCTTCCAGGTCCCAGACTCGCCTGGTGCGGAAACCAGAGTGGAGCCTGGATTAACGTCAGCGTCTGGCTTTTAAGGGGGGCTAGAAGGAGGCTAGAACAAGGGGCAGGTGCACAAAATCAGGTCAGAAGTGAAAGAGCCGGAGCACCCTTAAGGGGGAGGGACTACAATCGTGACATGATGTCATCAGATTTGTGTAGCTGATAGGGAGCTGATAGGGAGCCTATGAGCCAAGGAGTACAAGAGTGATGAACAGACATGTTTTGTCTGAGACCTGAATAGGACATCTGTAATGGTAAAAGAGACTGAGCTGCGGATGCCGGAACTAACAGTAGGCTGATTGTACTGTATAAAATAAAAGTACTGTATAAATATAACAAATTGCAGCTCTCCTATAGCAGATACAAGTTTAAGTTTAAGCTGGAATGCACTGCTGCAGTCCGATTGACAGATGGAGATTTAAATGCACGACTTGGGTTGATGCAGTGAGACTGACTGGAAGCCTGGAGAGTAATGGAGGCAGGGGAGCCTGCTGCTGTATGACTAACTGGACAGGGACACAGCTAAATTAAGTGCTGACTGCAAGGAGTGTTTTGGAGAACTGGTCTCTCACAAACACGTTCCTGAAGCCAGAAGGGAATTGCACTACTCCTGGTAGCTCAATGTCAGAATACTTAATTAGTGAAGTTTCAGGCGAGGTTAAATGTGGTGATTAATTGTAGGGATAATTGGACGATTGGGTCCCTGATTGAAAGAAAAATGGACATACAGACAGGCAGCCCAACCTGGTCCTCATGGACTCAGGTGGAATACAAGCACTTCTGGGAATGCTGTGGTTACCCTTGACAACCACAAGCCACTCCTAACCCTGGTATAACAGATAGAGCATAAAGAGGGGAATTTCAGTGAGCGGACATTAAACATAGGTAATGATTTAATTTTGCAGTGTTTCTTCAATAACAAAACAAAGTGTTCATAACTTAATTGAATTAAAGCAAGCATTGAGAATATGAATGGCAGTTTTATTCCATTAGTAAAAGAGTGAATCTGTAACTCCAAAAAGTATAGTGAGCAGTTATAGGATGCCAGTTTCTCACCAATGTAAAATATTTATATACAGTACCGCTAATTTAGTATTAACATAATCATATACTGCAATATCCACTACCATATTATTCAATGGTATTGTATAAAAATATTTTTGTGTGTCTCACACATTCTGCAATATACTGGTCCAAACTAGCATTTTTATCAACTTAATAGAAAACAGATTTATAATAAAGGCATTTGCTTAAATTGGTTTTGTCTTAATAAATCCATAGACGTTTACCACTCAATGTACAGTAAATGCATATAGTGAAGTAATATCTATATTGATGAAATAGTATTTCTTAAAGGCAGTATTCTGTAGCCTTTGCTATAATATTTCAAACTGATAATCCTGATAAACTGCTGTAGAGAAATACTTCTCCTGGATAAAAAGTGAAAAGGATTGCTAGAATTTTAGGAAACAAACACTTTGATTAATCTATTAGCAGATTATGTATCTCCTATACATTTGTCATGTTTTCCGTAACATTTTTGCAAAGGTGATAATATCAATAATGTTTTTTTTCTGATCACAATCTCACAATGGCAGAAGTGTTTCATTTATGAGTCCAATATAAGAAATGTAGGTTACAGGTGGCACCTTGATTTTACTTTAGGTTGCTCTGTCTCTTATATAACCTAAATGTTCCTGCCAAATTTGAGTGGCATGAACTGAATATAATTTAAGATATTTTATATGGAGCGTTCATCTGAAATATTTAAATTACTTGAATCTCATGCATATATAACATTTTACTGAAAAGCCTCACAACAAATGATTTGAGAATATTGTACAAACAACATGTTAGTCAAACAACCACAACTCCCTGGTGATATTAAATACAGAGCCTTGTTAATATATTAGACTTATAAAATTGAGAAGAGGCAGATTCCCAAATGCCATTCTCATAATGGAATAATTTCCTTTGATAGAAAGTACAAAGCTTATAAAATCCTTGTTCCCCCAAGAGAAAGTCCAGAAGATTAATGTTTAGTCAGTGTCAATCTACAACCATAATTTGTTTTGCACTTACTCTAAGAATGCTCAAACTTTCAAGTACAAACGCTGCTACGGCTACAGAGATTAGATTAAGTGTATCCCTTTTCATCTATTCTGAAAATCATCCAGCACATATTTTAAACGGGGTCTTGAAATTCCTGCAGCTGTTCATTAGGGGGTGGAGTAGAGGAAATCATTAAAGAAAGGCACTTCCAGGCACTTGATCTCAATGCCGAAATAAAGAAGCAAGTGGTACCACTTGCATGCCAGGATGGGATTACCAAAATGTATCCTATTTTATTTCTGTTGCAAATGAGTGTTTCGTTAGATCTCATCTGACAGCTTTCCAGTTGGTTCTCTGGGGTCCTGGTGTTTATAATTCCAGTAGCTCAGATTTACATAATTGCAATTTCACTTCAGGAATAATGTTAGAAATTTTAGAAACCTTCATGCCTGCCCTTCCAAACAGGTGCTTTTTAAAGATGAAGCTTTTCTAATTATTTGAAATATTTATGGGCAAAAAATAAGCACATTCCACACTCCAGTTTTATTAAATGTCTCATGGTTCCAGGACAATTTTTGTAAAAAGATTTAGAAAAAGATCACATACAAATTCTAAAGGAAGCAGGTAGACCAAGAGTCTGGGCATTGGAGTGCCATATACAGTAGTAGTTTAAGTATTTTGTTTTTTTGGATCCAGAAATTATTCAAAACTTTAGTTCTTGTATTCATCCAGAAATAATTTCAGCAACTACTGTATATATATTCAGCAACTGTAAGCTGAACTGTAATTATTTTCTTCATATGTAGATGATAGCCAAACTATTACTCCATTGCAAGTGTGTCATTCCCTTCATTAATAGAAAATGTATAAAGTCAGACTGCTGTCTTTGTGAATAAAAAGCTAAGGGCAGTCCAAACACTAAAAAATAAAACAATTTTTATTTTTCTCCAGAAGATCACTACGATGATATTTTGAAAGTTAGGTGAGCTTCTTTTTCTTATAAATCTATGTGAAATATATAATTTCCCACATAAACTTGTAGATAAATCTGACATGCTTAACATACTGTAATATATTATTTTGTTAAACAAATTAAGCTTTCATTTTTCTATATTAATTTAGCATTTTGCTACCAACTGTGTGTTATAAGGTCACTTGCTGTAGCATTATGTCTCATTAGTCACTGTTCATTTTGAAATTGTACTTTTACACATTTTTAATTTGTGATATTATAATGGTTTACCATTTAGCCTGTTATTTAATTAATGTTATGTAATGCATATTATGTAATGACTGTTAGTCTGTTAACAATGACATCAGTCCCTTAGTGGCAGCTGCCTTACTATACTAAACTGTTCTAAACAGTAAGCTTTACTCTCAGTGTCTGACACTGTGGCAAACTAACCTAAATATTGAAATTTTTTAAATTTGGCCACAGCAGCACAAGGCAACAGAAAACAGCTTGGAAACAAATAGTTTATACTACACTTGATGTGGAAAGATCTTTCATAAAAAGTGTATAACCTATTGTTTTAATAAACTGCTATGCTCAGTAACACTAGAAGTACATTAAGTTATAAAATAAGGCATTTATTTACAAGAGTTAAATAAAACCCTGGCACCTATCAAATACTGGCTTTTAAATTCTGGATTTATTTTTTCAAATATTTCAGATGCAACCGGAACTAAATTTGTACTTGGGTTGAGCTTCGCAGTGCATAGTCCTAAGACCTTGGAGCTTTTCACTTCAGTAATTGAAAACTGGAAAATACAAATATTTTGTTTTGACATCTGTTTTCTGAAAACTTCCATCAAACTTATATCCCATTTTACAAGTTCTTGAATAAACATCAGAATGACTGTAGGTCTGTTAACAATGACATTGTTGTGGTGGTGTAACGAAGCTTGGAAGAGGTGAAAAGGATCCGATGCAGATGCAGGAGTCGTTGGGAGGTAAGTAAGCGAACAGACCGAAACCAGGAGCTGAATCGTAGTCCGAAGGCGTAAGGTAGGTCGAGATCCGGTAAAGACACTGGTGGCGAACAATCCAAAACGTGAGACAGTATCGTGGTCGAAAAGAGAGCGGCAGGGTCAAATCCGAAATAGACACAGATAGCAAACGATCCAAGGGGCGAGATGAGATCCGAAGTCTGAAGGCAAAAGGTGTAGTCAGAATTCCAGGAGGGCAAAAGGTAAAGAAACGCTAGGTAGAGCAACAAGAAGTGAACTCAATACCGAGCAGCGATATGCGGGTAAGGGAGGCTTAAATAATGCAGCCTGCCGCACGGTAAGGCATCTGATGTGAAATTAACACGTGCGGCGGCGTTTGTAATTATTACCCTGCTGCTGGAACTGATTAGTCCTCTTGGGGGCTGGTCTGGGCAGGTTAGTGGTCGTGACAGGTGGGTGCTTGCTCTCTTTGTGACAATTGAGAGTATCAGAGGACGGACAGATGGATCTGTAGTTACTGAGTACATTCAAGCATCATTTCACAAAATCATTTGGCAAAGAGCACATTAGAGGGGCACCTTCTGTTCCCTGGGACCAAGGTATGAGGGATCCAATACATTAGTTTGTTCATCGGGGAAGGGGAATCTTTAACAGGTCCTCTAAGTCAAATTACAAAAGCAAAGGGAGTTTGTCTAAACACAGGTTTAGTTACATAAAGCAGGTACTTTATGTAGGAGAAAGCCACAGGTAACCAGTTTTCTGTGATCCTAAAATGACCAGATTTACTGTATGATCCTAAAATGCATGATCTTCCTGTGGAATTCAGGAGGAAAACAATATTCTCTAATTGATCCTTTCAAATAAATCTCACCAATGATCACTTAGTGTATGCATGTAAAAAAGTAAAAAGATGGAAAACCATTGTGTTCACAAAAATAAGTCAAATATGGTGTTATCATTTCACTGTCACTGTCACTGACATGATGTAGAGTATTATTTGGTTTGGTAGAAAAATGAAGCTTATTTTCATTGATTGTTGTAAGTGATAGAGTAGTGATACTCTTACCAGTACAGGTTATGAAAATAGTGAATACCAGAAACAATTAAGTGGGTTAGTCAATATTTAAAACTCAAATTGTAAAGGTTTTGCAAATAATATACTCAAGTGGTTGTTATAATTGGAGGCATCTGAGTTCTTTGTTCTCTGGCACAGATCTGGTTAAACAAGTAATAAGTCAGGCTCACTGGGTTAAACAAATATTTATAATAATGGCAATACATACACTAAACAACACACGACATAAACATTCAACATACAAGTTACTCTGTGTCCCAGAGGCATACATCTTGACCAAACAGAATCCTGACTGCTACCAAGTATTGACATCCTATATACTATAACACCTAGTCTCTCCATTAACCCAGATAAAACTAAATTAATGGAAAACGTGCTATCGCGCTATTCCAGAATTACAGGTTACATTCACTAACCAGGAGAGGCCATTCTGGACAAGGACATCTCAACTGGCACAAGCTTTTTTTTTCTTTCTCTGTACTTGTTCTCTTCTCTCTATGTTCTGTGTTCTCCCTGCATGTGTTCCTGGTCTATTGATGACAGTGAACTTAATCAACCAAGGTAAACTAGACAATTCCTTTGATCAGGTGTCTCAAACCTAATACAACTCAGTAAACACCCCAGTTCCTTTCTTGCTTTGAAGTTCCCAGAGAACTGTAAATGTTGACACTAGCCAGGTGTTAATTATTATTTCTAAACTCTTAAGATATTTCAAAAGTCACTTTCAAGAACTGTAACATTACACATCATAGGATAATGGTTACATCATTATTCTACAGAACCACCAAGTAAACCAACTATTCTTCCAGTGAAAGGTTTTATAGTTCATTCTGTCAGGGCATTGAGTAAACATCTAAAACTAGGAGGTCTAGTTAGCTTTCAAATAAGCATGTTTTTAAGTGTGTAGTTTTTAATGGTAAAGCTATCAGGGAAGCAATCAAAATAGCTAAATACAACTACAGAGTTAAATTAGAGTCATATTATCACGGCTGCAACACACAGACCATGTGGAGTGGTATACGTACCATTACAGACTACAAAACGCATCCCAGCTATATCGCAAAACAGTCTGCCTCTCTTCCTGATGAGCTAAATTCATTCTATGCTCGGTTTGAGGTCAGCAGCGCAGATCCAGTCAGGAAGATTCCAGAAATCCAAGACGGAAACCCACTGATCATATCCAAAGTGGATGTGTGTAAAGTTTTTAAAAAGACCAATCCACGTAAGGCTCCTGGCCCTGATGCTATCCCTGGCCGTGTTCTGAAGGGATGTGCAGACCAGCTGGCAGATGTCTTCTTGGACATTTTCAATCTCTCTCTAGCTCAGTCTATAGTTCCTTCCTGCTTTAAGAAAACCACCATTGTCCCTGTTCCTAAAAAACCTAGAGTCAGCTACCTAAATGACTACCGCCCTGTTGCACTCACATCAGTTATCATGAAGTGCTTCTAGCGGTTGGTCAAAGCATACATCACCTCCTCACTGCCTGACACCCTAGACCCACTGCAATTTGCGTATTGCCAGAACAGGTCAACAGAAGATGCTATTGGCACTGCCCTCCATACTGCCCTCTCACACCTGGATAAGAAAGGAACTTATGTGAGAATGCTGTTTGTTGATTACAGCTCAGCATTCAATACCATAGTGCCCTCAAAGCTTGTCATCAAGCTCCAGGACCTGGGATTGAACACCTCCCTCTGTAATTGGATCCTGGACTTCTTGATAAATAAACTTTGATTTGATTTGATGGTATAGTTACTTGAAAATAAGATGAGAAATATAGAAACAGAACAAAACCTAAAGTGTGTTTGGGGGTCAATTTATTTTTGAGAATACATATGAACCAATCCATAATTTTTAACAGAGCTTTACTAAATGATCCAATGAAGCCAGGAGAGGGAATGCTGACACACCCAACAAGATATTTACATTTTATAGATGCATTGTGTCAAGTTATCTAGATCTTACTGCTTTTGTAAAACAAAATATGATTGGAGTTGTAATTTAGCAAGAAGTTAAAGCATGCAATATGCTTGATTAGAAAAGGGATTGAAGAATTCATGTATGGATTCATGCACAGGGAACTAGGGACAAGATTTACATAATGAGGGGTAAATTAAAATTTAAACAATTTAATTTGATAATTAGGATTTTTGGAAGCTGAAATCATGTTGTCTCAAAACATTTCTTGTTCTGTAACATTTTAATTCATATTCCAAAAAGCTGCAACTGCTAAAGGTTTATATGGAGCTTCTACTAGGAAAACATAGAGCATGCCACTTTCTACATTTTGCCTCTGAAATTCAGCAGAGACATTGCAGAATGAAGAAGTTAAAAGGAGAATGAAACACTCCATGAGAGGTATGACACCACCAACACTATTACATATAAAAGAAGACAATTCATTTTGTTAGTTCAGTTAGTTTGTACTCTTTTGGGAAGGATGAATCTCTGATATTTGTAATAGTTTAACAACACAAAAGTAATAAAAACCACAGGAGGACAACAAAAATATAAGGTGGAAGACAAAAGGAATGCTAGCTCCAAGCTACTATTTTGGTGTACTAGTCATGTGATTCTTTGGTACTGGTTTGAATTAAGGTTACAGTTAAGGATGTATTTATGGATACTAACACCAATCACCAAAAAGTCAAAGAGATGGTGAAAGAGACAAGATTAGGATCTGCCCCAGGCCCAAACTGGATCCCAAATAAAGTATATAAGAACTGCCCAATGCTGCATCAAACACTATGGAAATTATTTTGGATAATAGGGAAGAAGGGGACGATCCCATAACATTGAAAAAGGGCAGAGGGTATCTGTGTTCCTATGGAGAAGAACTACTAAACTACTCACATAAGGTCCTAAGTTAGATGTTCCATGAGGTAAAGTCCAGTAGGGAAGACCTGACAGTTGTCTGGCTTAACCTGGATAAATCATATGGATCCATACCACATAGTTTCATTTGGGTTGCATTGGAGCACTATCATATCCCACACCACGTCAAGGGGATGACTACCAGATACTACGGAGGAAGAAAGTTACAGTTTAATTCTGCACAGATTATGACAAGCTGGCAAGAGTTAGAGAAAGGAATTGTAACAGGCTGTACGATCTCCCCTATATTGTTCATCATGGGAATTAAACTTAAAATAACAATAGCAGTAGAACACGCCTGGGGACCTCAGATGTAATCGCGTACCCGCCAACCAGTCCTTATGGAGTTCATTGAATGTCATAAGGTAACAACTACAGATGCAGCCATTCAAAATGCGCGGGCGATACCGCATTATTTTCCAGTGCGCTGTACGCAGTCTACCGCGAGTTACCGGTAAAAAACGCTAGTTACCGTAAATTCTCCTATAATACCGCAAGCAAAATAATAGTATCCGTAATTTCCGCAAGGTGGAGCTAATTAAGTTCAACCTCTCATGTTTGAGCTGTCGCCATCAAAGTCTTTAACGAAGATATTACTAATAGTATTAATAATGAATGACCTTGGACAAGCTGTAAGTGTAAACTCAAAGTATTGCCCTGGTCCACATTCTTTTTTTCATTGACCGTCTTTATAAAAGTAACACCACAGCATTTCGCAATCACGCATTTGTTTCCAATCATGCAAAGTACAGTAATTTTTGAGAATCGATTCACCATGCCTTTCACATGCTCATAAAAGAGATTGATTTAGGAACATAAACATATTACCGTATGCAAACTGTACTGTATACAGTATGTATATGTATATTTAATGTCTTAACTGTGCCCGTTTAAGTATTGAATATTTATATGGAATTTTACCACTGAAGGGAAATCTTAGTGCCTGAGCATAAAAAGAATAGGAGCATACTGCAACGCGTGTGAAGGCCATAAACGATATTAATTTTGGAACTTAAACATACAGTATATGGCTGGTCTCGGTACTTTAAAGAAAACATACACACCAGTATTCCATTTCTCCCTAAACATTTTAAGCATCGAAGTCATTTTAAGCATACCGGAGTCAACAAGCATACTTTTAGAATTTGATTAAAAGGGAATATAATATGGAATCGCGTATCTAAAGAAATTAATAACGATATAATTATATTCATGTTGCAAAAAAACTGCAACAGACATAAAAACTCCCTTGCTTTTAACAGAGCGTTCCATAATTTCTAACTACGAAAATTATTTAAACTGCGACACTTATCATTCAACCAGAGCTCGAAATATCACAAGGATCCTCTAGAGCACAGCAAAGACTGTATTAAAAGAATCGCGTATCTAAAGAAATTAATAAGATATAATTATATTCGTGTACTGTGACAGAGCTGTGTAGGGCTCTCTTCATGTGACTCTATTCAAAAGCCATGAATGAAGCCATGAAGTTGAAAGAATTAAATGAAAGAATGAAAGAATTTTACTTTATTGCTGAGTAGAGCACTGTTGAGTTAGTTTTGTGTTTAAGAGGAAGCATCATTGACTATACTTTTGTTATATTTTTAATATTTGCACCTACAAATACAGTCCTCACAAAAGTAGTCTACATCTATTGTGTAATGTTTTTATTAAGGTATTTGAAAATAATCTGAAGTATCCTAATTATCACCTTCTGAAAATCAGATGTTTATTATAATAAATAGTAATAACAGTTAAAGAGAAAGTATTTTGGAGTGGTGGTGAAAGGACAGTGAGAGGGCAGTCACTGAGAAAAGAGATTCTTGTTTGGACCACTTTTCCCAGAATGCTGTAGGGCAGTGGTTCTCAAACTTTTTGGACCAAGTACCACCCCTAATCCAACCAAAGCATCCAAGTACCACCTACAAGTCATCATCTCATAGGAACCCCAGAAATTCTCAATGACCATCATGAGCACGCGTGCACACACACTCACACATACATATAATAAATATAATAATAATAAACTTTATTTGATATAGTGCCTTTAAAGATGGCTTCTCAAAGCGTTTTACAGAAAAACAGTAACAACAACAAATAAAAATAATAAAAAAGCACCATTTCAGTGAGAGGGGTGAGCCTGTTTAGTCGAGCAAAGCAGATGTGAATTCATTTTTCGAGCCTTGATACAATTCACAAAAGAGTCTAACAGATTTTAAATTGTCAGGCATTTTCTTGACGGCAAAGGTCTTGCGGTGAATGTTGCAATGCGTCCATTAATTTCTGGAGCAACCTTTCTAATTCGTGCAACTACACCGCGATGTCAGCTTGTCATTGCTCTAGCACCATCTGTACAAACTCCAACACATTTTATCCAGTCAATGCCATTCTCTTCGATACATTCATTCAGAAGCTGAAATATGTGCTCTCCTGTAGTTCCTGTTGGTAGCAGCTTACAGAACAGAAAGTCCTCATGGGACGTACCCTCAAACTCGTATCTAACGTAAACAAGCAAATTGGCCAAATCAACTACAGGCTCATCTAATTGCAGTGAAAAACATCTGCTCATCTTAACGCTCTCTATCAGCGTACTTTTGATACAGCGCACTGTATCGTAGTACGTAGGCTGCGTAATCGACACGTATTAAAACAGAAAATATGAAAATCCATCCCGATTTTTCAGCGCACACAACAAAGTTCCAGGGTCATATGGCGTACCAGCTGGCGGAGCTCTGCATACCACTGCTGGTACACGTACCACAGTTTGAGAACCACTGCTGTAGGGAATGAGCTGCTGTCCTCAGTCACCTTATTGGCTAACTCAAGACAATTAGTCAGGTAACAATTTAAAAAACAGAAAGCACAAGCTTCTATCTGTTAGTCAGTCTGCTGTCAGAAGAGAGGGCAGATCTTCTATAGTGCACACTTCCAGAGGGAAGGGAGAAGGAAGTGACCAACTGTGGGAGTGGGAAACTTATGAACTGCAAAACTGTGATTTGTTTGGAAAAGTTTTGTGAAGTGTCTCAGAGTAAGACTGGAGTTGTTTGTTTTGAGGTCGGTAAACAGCTTCCTTCCCCTAAAAAATAATACTAATAATAATATCAAAATAGCACAAACAATATGTGATTCACACTTTGTGCTGTCTATAGGGTAAATTCCTGCATCTAAACCTTGATTTCTGGTTTCCAAAACATGCATTATCTAGCACCCTGGGGTGGACCGGTCCAATAGAGAATCAATCCCTAGCAAACAATGATAATATTATGGAAGAAATATGACCACTGTTAATAATAAACCATAAAATTCCCTAAATAGGTTGTCCTAATACACAGTATGAAGCAGAAATACTTCTTTGAAACTGTGCAAGTGTGAGTTTTAAAATATAATTTAAAAGGTGCCAGAATGTTTTTAGATATTATGCATTTGAAAACAATAAATGCTGTACATGGAGCAAGAACATCAAATGCATTAATTGCAAAATTCTTTTTCTCAAAATACTTAATAGAAAAAGAACATGCACCAGTGAAAAAGAAATATCCAGCAGTAACCACACTATATACAGCATTCAGTGTTCAGTTGTGCTGCCATCTGGTTACACTAGTAGTTAAAGATGTGAAAATCCCCAATGCCAGAATCAGAAAGGACAACATGATTTATTTCAATTGGCTATATTATTTAACTTTATGCAGTCTTTCTGATTGTATTATGAAACAATCGTAAGAAAACACAAATCACTCTAAAATATAAGCTCTAGGATTTTAACTCTAGGTTTTAATTTTTGTTCATATTCCTCTTTTAGTTTTCAGTTTCTCAGTTTTCACATTTGAATTACACTTGATCTCATCTTTTTCACCTCCATCTCTTGTTTAATTGTTTAGCCTGCATTTCTAGCTCACACGTCAATTTTAAAACAGAAATTTTTAAAGAATATCATTATAATATTCCTTATAATCTCAGGTTTTATTTCCATATTTACTGAGATAGTTTTGTTTTCCTTAAAATAAAAATAAGTTCAAAGGGGCATCATATCCATTCATTAACAGAAAGCTGCAGCAACATAATGTAGATCCTATTTCAGAAGCACAGTGCACATGGCAGGACTACAGCCTTAACATTATAGCAGCAGTGATTAACCCTACTCCATGCCATCCTAATACAAAATAACAACAGTATGAGAAACAAGGCACAATTTTTTATTGATGGACACTGATCTAAAATGTTGTAGCAAAATTCACTCATCCATCTTCTAAACTGGTTAAGCCAGTACAGGGTCACAGGGAAAGCTGGAGCCTTACCCAGCAAGCAATGGACGCAAAGCAGGATACACACTGGATGGGACACCAGTTCATAGTTCACACACACACACACACAAATACATACTCACAGTAGGGCTAATTTTACAGTAGACAGTTAACCTACTAGAATGTTGCTGGACTCAGGGACAAAACCATAAAACCCACAGGAAACCTATGCAAATTTGGGGAGAAGTCAAACTCAGGTTCCAGGTCTCCAGTGTTGTGAAGGAAATTATATCCACTGTGCCGCTATGCTGCCTCATTGCATCAAATACACCTTTTTAATTTTTAGGTATAGGCTTTACTGCACAATGAGACATTTCTGCATGTGCATTTCTGCATATTATATATATATTAATGGCATACCACTCCAGACTAGGTGCAAGGAAATAGCATTGTATTTATAAAGTATCAACTTACAACAGAGTACATTTATTTTTAAGACGTGTAATATGATTCTTTTGTAATAGAAAAGCAATATGAAACAATTTTATACATTTTATTTACACAATCTCTAGATCACATCATGAGGAAACAGAGAACATGCGTGAGTGACCCCACTAAATACAGCATGCGTAAGAAAATAAAATGGTATTATTTATTCTACTGTACACAATTTGCTTTTTATACTTACAGTAAATAAGATGCATGAGGTAGTTGTCTGAAGTGTTTGCACCTGCATAGTGCATATGGGGTCTTGTGTACTTCTTATGTTGAGTGCAGTAATTTCAACAGCTTCAAAGTACTCTTGTAAAGTGTTTGAAAGGTGTTTTTGGCTGAAGATGGATAATGTGTGACAGGGCAGCTTCACAGCAAAAAAAAATCATGATTTTGTTGTTCTTACATCATATATATCTTTGAGAAAATGCACAGACTTTGAACTGATCTGACATTTAATTTTATATTTAATTATTATAAATTTCATATAGATGTTTCATTTTCTCGACTTTCTTCACATTTTATGTTTTTATATTGATCAAAGAACTTTAATATGGAGGCTGCATCCATGTACCGCACAGGAGCAAATAAATGATAATTTCCTGACTCTTTCTCTTTACAAGCCCATCTAGCTTGATCTACAACTCTGAAATTAAGTTGGTATTGTTATTTTACTGCCCATGACAAATACAAAAGAGTGGCAGCAGAAACCTTTACACTCACCGTAATGCTATAGGGCTGGGAATTCATCTTTAATTTTAATGCTAAACTTGATCTTTTGGCTGCATGACTGACCACCTTATTACCTATACAGAACATGGTTCTATCAATACAGAACCCACTGGTTCCACAGACCAAAGACAATCACTGTCTTTGTATTAGATGGTTTCTCTTGTGAAAGAACAAACATCAGAATTTGACAGCCTTTACTTTCTTTGCTACAGATAATAGTTTGCATTACAGAATGCCTATCAATGGTGGTCATTTTAGAATCTCGCATGGAAGAATGAGAAAACCGATGAAGATTTGGCAAGTCACAAACAATTGGGAAAATAAAAAATATATAACCAATTTCAAAATCCAAATTAAATTTGCTCTTTAATACATGTTTTTTGTATTTATCACCACTCAAGAAATAATATTTGTTTCATACCACTTGTCAATTTTAAAGCCAGATGAAAAATGCAAAAGTGATTTTGTATGATTTCCTGTAATAATTCCCATACTGTTCATGATATATTTACAATAAAATGTTTTCCAACCATATAATATATATGATCTATGTGTTATTTTGGATGAGGATTTCTTGATTTGTTTCCTTAATACCAGAAATAACAGACTGTCCTAACACTACTAAGGAAGTCTCACTGTTGCCTGGCAGAACATCAAATACATTTTGTGTTACACTTTAATGGTGCAAACATTTAAATTTATTTTATTAATTTTTGAGGATTGTATCCTTATATTAAATATATATATTAATATATTCTCATTTACAGAATAATAAGTATGTTAATATGTTAAGAATGTTAAGTACAAATAAAGTATGTTTCTTTTATTTCTTATCTGATATCAAATATTTGCTTTCAGGGACTGTATATTAGCAGTTCATTACAACTTCACTACTGCTGTGTGTACTTGTGCTAAGGCAAAATTTGTCAACTTTGTACAGAATTTAAATATATATATATATATGTCATCTATTATCTGTATATCACATTTTCTATTGCATGTTAATGTATTTAAATGAATGATGGCTTTAATAAGGGTAAGTGTATATACACAGAATTAATTAAACCATACTAATGAAAAAACACGCTTTAAATCATTTTCAGCTAGGATCCTTTTCATAAAAAGCAAGTTTCTTGCTTATCATGGAGGCACTTCTTGCTAATAGATAAAGTCATCATTATTAAAGGAGAAAGGAAGTATTAAATTTTAGATCCCAAAGCACAGCAATACCCTGTTTGTCAAAGCAAGAAATACATATTAGGTACAGCACTGGTGGACTATTGCTTACTCAAAATAGCTTACATTTGCTAAGAAAAGTTTATTTCTAAAAAACAACTGCTTCCAAAGACCATCTTTTGTGTTATTCCTTACACTTTTTCAATACCTGGTCCTTCATTTATAACCAGTGGTAGTGTAGTCTAATTTCTGTAATACATGCCTTATCTTTAGGTACAATTGTTATAAGAGCTGTGCTGATTTTTGACAAGCTCCTTGACAAGCTGCTTTACTATAAGGTTACAAAAATGTAAAACCATTTTGCCCACACAATGTTTTTTGATGCTAGGAAATCCAAATTGATTCAAGTATCTCCTCAGGCAGTTTCTTAAAAAGCCAGCTTTAGTGACATCACTGAATAGTTTGTTCTAGACCATTATAAAGCTTCATATAAAAGTATACTTTCTCTGCGTTAAATGCACTTCTTCCCAGTTTCCACTTGTGTCCCGACTCATGTTTCATGGTTATTTCTGAAAAGGTCCACTGTGTTGACTTTATCATGAATACCTTTGAGGATTATGAATATATTTTAATCTGGACCCCACATATTCTCCTTAATTCAGAACTATGAAGTTTCAGGTTGTGTCAGCCTGACATTCATTCATTGCTTGTAACATGGGGACCAAAATTGTACACAATATTCTAAATTAATTCTTAAGTTGCAAAATGTAAAAATGTCTCAGCCTAAATTCTAAAATGTATACCTAAACTGCATATAACTATATATCTTATCATTCTGCTTGACTTTTTAAATATATATTTATTAATGTGGTAGTTATTAGAATTACGTTTTGTTATGTAAAGTTTAAACACAGGCTGTTTTAATGTTACTTTACATCAACCCAGCCTATTTATCTAAGAATGTTTCTGAGAAATCTGTTCTTTGCTAAATACTGACAATCAAAAAAATAATCCCCAAAATATTTTTACTGGTTCTTTTTTTTACAATTCAAAATGTGTTAATCAGTTTAATAATGTAATGGAAGGAATATTAACACAAAGCCGCCTTGACACCAAGGACCATCTGGAATATCAGAGGCTGTATTCACACTTGATAGAGAATCCAAACTGCTGACATCATGATATTCCCCAAACAGAACTAACACAGGACCTACCATTTTAGAACTAGACTTGCAACAAAAGACACCATTAAGTATGCTGTGCAGGTGTGACCTGGATTTTGATAAAATGTTAACTTTTCACTGAGTGTAAATAATGTGAAAGCTGCCCAGGTGCACCTATTGTTTGTGTGTGACTTTTGGCAGCAACACAGCTTTTAAAACAAGTCGGAAAAGCACGGTGCCTACTAGTCAGCTAGCTTTACAATTTCAGCTGATGAAAATAATAACACAAAGTAGAAGATAGAACAGTTAATTTAAATAGCCCGAAGGCTGGGATGTTCAAATATGAGCTAGAGTTAACTAGATATTATTTTGCATCCAATTATGAAGGCATGTGGCCTTTGCCCTTGCTTAAGTTCCTGATGTGCAATAGCCTCCCCTAGTTTTGCCCTGAGGGGTGGCAAACAAGCAGATTATTTAACTGCACACAAAGGGAAGAGTGAGTGTTCATTAAAATCCATGGGTGCCATTACTCTTTGCAATTTCTTTTGTAAAATGACAGAAAGAGTAAGGAGAATGTGTACTACTGACAAGTGTAATTTCAGCCTTACTTGAAAGACCAAAACATAAAAGGAAGATAAAAGCTTTCTTCTGATGAATGAGGAGCAAAATGACATGGAAAGCATTTTCTATATTAAACACCCGTTTGCAAGACAATAACTCTGATGTAATCTTTTTCTTTTTCTGGAAAACATTCAGAGGCAAAAAGCCTTATTACTCTATTATTTTGTATACAGAAAGCTACAGTAAAGAATATTCCCAATAGTTGCCTGTTGATGGCTGAAATGTATGATTTACAGAAATTTGGATGTAATTTTTGTCCAGCAAATTAATTTAGTCTGGGAGTATACAATAAAACAATATATACAATTATATTCTTAAACTGTATATTGGAGAACAATCGATACCAATATACTAAAAAAGAAATTCTGTGAAATTATTTGAAGAATTTAAAATACTGTTTAGTGAAGGTAAAAATATGACAATATAACATTCTCAGCACTCAATTCACTAACAACAGGCAAGAGACATCAAACTGACATACATTCTAACACACTCATTCTGAAATATCTCCATCAATTTTACTGTATATCCCCATCAATGGATAGCAGTCCCATCCAGATATTAACAGAGACACAAAAAATATGAACACAGTACTGTATATGCAGACATATATTTGTATAAATTGATGTCTTGTCATGACTATTTAGACACTCCCATACTGTAAATGACTGTAACTTATTACCATCAAAATCCTTAAATTGCAATGGTATAAACATAAGAAGCCTGGACAGGCAGCTACTTGCCAAAAACAGACAATACATCTTGTATTACTCTCTTTCCTGGTATAAAAACAGGGCAAGAGTCACAATACCTTGCTAAATGTTTTGTCTTTTTAGATATGAGACCAGCATTACCCAGATTACCAAACAGTAAGTGTGTGTGATAACGTGCCATACTGTAAAATTATTTGCCTTTTTAGAAACAGGGTGAAACATTTTTTTCCCCATTTTGCAGCAAGAAGCATTTAGCTCTAACACAGCTCCACTAAAACTATAAATATCAACAAAAATACATAAACATGAAAATATCTCAATTATTGTGGCAAACAGTGCAACTAATAAAGTTGGAGATGTTCCTACTGCTCTGATGACAGATATAGTCAAATGTAGCTGAAGAATGACGACAGATACTGAAGACTAACTGAAATGTACATGTACTCTGTGGATTTCTTAAATATAACATTTTATTTTGAATATGTTTTACATCATTACCACATCTAATGAAAAGAACAATATTCATTGCCATCTTGCTTTAATATTTATGCAAAACATGGGAAATTTAAATGATATATTGTTTATGTGGTTTTCAATAAAACATAGCTCTTACTGAGGCTTATTACTTGAAATCAAATACTGCAAACATAGAATGAGGATCCTTACATACATTGCTCCACCATGCCTTACTTTCAGGAGAGTTAGTACTGACTGGAGGAGCAGCATGTCTCTCATTCACATCATTGCAAGCTCATAGTGCCCCATGCCAAATTTTGCACCTCTGCTTATAGAGTCCAAGTATTGACTTGATTAATCACATAGCCCAGAATGATGTCTGGGAAAAGGATTCAACTTGTGTTCTGAATGAGCTCCTTCACAGTTTGAGCTGAGAGCTCTTTTACTGTGTCAGTCATTTTATGAGCTTCTATAATATGATGGATCATCCTTGCTAAATAGTTCCAATCAATACACCAGTTGTAAAGAAAGGAAGGGATTCATTGAAGGAACATATTTAACAGAAATGATATATAAATCAATGTTAAACTACAGTCAATGATATCAATATTCAAACCTACACAACCAGAACAATATTATTTGTGCATTACTTTAAGTCATTTACTGTACTGTATGCATCTTTTCATATAGTTTGCAATACTATACAATTTGTTAGTATTTTTATTCTCAGTATATTTCAATTTTGAGTGTTTTAATTTATATTAAAAAGTGGGAACAATATTTCAGGAAAAGTATGTGATTTGGAAAATGGTAATTATATCAGATTGATCATTGTAAGTGTCCTGTAGTTTTTTTCAAGGTAGACTGCAGTTAACAGGAGGGGATCGCTGTTGGTTCTCAACTTCCTACCACTTATTACTATTTCCAGCAAAAAGGAAGACTCGTGTCGGTTTCTATAACTTTTTTTTACTAATACCAATAAAACCAAATGCTTTCATGCCAGTTTTGTTTATTATTAACCTTAGTAGTGTTAAGAATTTGTAATAGCAGCTGGAAAAGCAGTTCACACTTGTTATATTTTGATAATAATAATATGTACTTGTTTATTCTTTAGCAATAAGTACCATCTCACTTATAAACCTTATGATTATTATTAAGTGGTTTATTACACTCTGTGTTTATCACTCTCACATTAAGCCACTGTGTTCTGCAAAAAAACAGTTTCATTCTTTACTTCTGAGTGAGGATGTTCTGAAACCAGAAACTTCTTCACAAATTTTACACAGGGCATATTGTGATAAGTTCACACTCTCTGTATATTCTTTTTTATGTTTTGTGTTATTAATTCTACTTTACATTTCAGCAGCACATTTGAAATGTTTGAGGAGGAACCAGAATTATGAGGAAATATAACATTCCTTCACCTATTCAATATGTATTTTCAACATATGCTTCAAAGGTAAGGGTGCCATATTTGTTGGTATATATCCATGAAAAAGGACTATACAAATGCAAAAAAAGAAGTTTCTGCTGTGCTTACAAATTGTAAAGCAAGTCAACTCTTTCTAAATCTATATTGACTATATTCTAGAATCCCATTGCCATACAGAGTATTGCACTCCATAACCTTTTAACTTTCCAGTATGTGGGTATTATCCCCATTTTTGAAAGAGTTTTGTTTATAATTTAGGAACAATGTCTCGTTTCCTTAATTAGTATTGGTAGAATACCATTATGATCTGGAAACTTATTTGTTTTAGATGCACTGTTAACTACAATATTTAATTTTCTTCTGTTCTAATACCATAAGATATAGCACTTTGTTTTTGCTTACTCTGAGGAATGTTCTCACACTCGGAGGGTGTTTTGTTTGGTGAATTTTCACAATTTTCTAACATTTTCCAAATATAACATAAGCTTCGTCCTTTACTGTTATTTTGCTGTCACAATATGGAAAAAAACATTTATAATTTATCATACTTTATTTTAACTATGTGGTCTTATTAACCTTATCAAGAATAAATAAAAAAATAATGCAACTTTTTCAAATAAACATTTTAATGGAATAGGGATGCATTCACTTATTTTTGAATAAAAAATTAAAGTTTAGTTAAATACATGTTGGAATTTCTTCTGTGTCTTTGTTCATTTCTTCAGGAAAACATCCATAAAATGTGAATTCAAGAACTTTTTTCCCCTTAGAATGCATCACTATGTTTTTGTATATGGCTTGAATACAATACATGTGATGCCACATTGTGTTACTGTAAAACTATTGGCTAATTTGAAAATGCTAAAACACTGGGAAAACACTTTTCATCCAACTGCTCATTTTAACCCCCCCCCCCCCAAAAAAAACAAAAACAAAAACAACAACAACTGTAAAATTAACCAATATAAGTTCCCCATTACATAATAATGTAAAAATAATTCTAAGGTTTCCAACACAAATTGATATGTATCACATATATTTCCACTGGGCTTTCACATGATTAACATAGAAGTGGACCAGCAAGCTCTTCATTACTTAATTCTTTTGGTGTATATTTTCAACTGCAGGTCAAAAATCAAAGTTCCTAATTTCCACATGCAGAGCAAAACATTTTTCAGACGTAGAGTTGTGAAGAGCTATGGTGCCCATGTGTATTCATTAGTAGACCTGGCTCTTGTTCTAGCACAATGATAATATTTCCTTCTACAAAGCCATAAACCTACAGAAACAGCCATCTGTCTGCCTAATGTTAATAAACACAAAAAATTTCACAATGTGAATTATTGGCGCCAAGGAAAGCTGAGGGAAAGGAAAGGGAAACTGTATAGGGAAAGCTTAGGAGAGAATGAAATAAACTGCTACTCTGTCAACAAGTCGTCTCATTTGCAGAAATGAACAAATGGGTTGATAAGTGAGACTCTTGTGAAATCCAGCTGTGAAGTGGGGCTCAAAACACTATGGGCAGCAGATCTGAAGATCGGCTGGACTATACAGAAGGTGAAAGCAGCAATTATTTTCATTGTAGGGCATTGATAAATATTTTTAATGGTTTGATTAAACCATGTATTTAGCAACTTCCCAGCTGCTATCTCAGTATAGTACATGTAGTATTAGGATAATGCTCCCACACAGTAAAATAAAAATGCAAATGTAGTTTCATAATAGCTCAAAGTACCATATACAATTCATATTCTTAATATAATACATTTAGAATAAACATTATTCAATTTGTAACACTCAAACTTTTTAAATTCCTGTTGACACACTTAGTATGTTTAGTGGTTTTAAATGTAATGTATAATCAAGCTTTCAATTAATATGAATGTTTAGCTTATGAAATATTAAAAAAGTTTTCTTTAAATTCTTATTGGTGTCTACTTTTTAATTTGCATGAAACAAATACAAAACTTAGGCCACCCTTACATTTTTCCTGCTTCAATACTCCCATGACAGAGTACTACTTTGCCACAGCATTTTTATTCTTTTATTTAAATAATAGTGCTCCTGTTCAAAAACCAATACAAATGTTACAGTAGTTAATGCACTATTTTCCACAGCCTATATTTAAGTATGATAGAGTAATCTGTATTAAAAATTGGTACACATAGAGTTCCCATATTCTTCAGATGCCCAGACAAGAGTAACAGTTGCCTGGAATACATGAAGGCAACATAAACATACCAAAGAGGTCAAGCCTTGCCAAACTGTATTAAGATTACTTGTTACTCATAAAAGAAGAGGTATTATATACTCAAATGTGTGTTCAATTTAAAAGAGAGAAGGGGAGGAGGAAAATAAACATTTTCAAGCACACTTTTTCATCAGAGGAAACACTTTAGTGGAAAAAAAGAGAAAGGGGAAAAAGATCATGTCAGCATAATATTGTTGATGATACACAACACTATATTTTGTTCCACAGATATTTTTTTTCTTTTAAACACAGGAAGAGGTATATTAGACACTGCCTGATTCACAGCTTTTTTTCTGAGTCAGCTACAGTGGTTTCTTTGAATACCTGTGAAAGGAACAAGCTGTAACCAGCCCGTTTATACCAGCTTCAATAACGCAGGCTTAAATAGCCAGAACAGCTTATGCATGAAACTGTTTACATAGTCAACATTCAGTGGGAAAATGTGTGTCTGCAGGTTCCACCATACTCCTTTACTGCTCCTTATTTGATCTTATAATTACAAATCCCATGGGTGCAGGTAAGGGGAGGTCATATGTTATCTTTTGCTTTATACTGCTTCAAGTAGAGATTTTGTTTGCCTTCATCTTTCAAACATCCAACGAAGTAACAATGCCATGTTTATTCTATTCATTGTTTTTGATTATTTAAAGTTAATCTTCATTAAATTCACCCTTAATCTACAGTTGCTTAGATTACACTTTTGTGAGGCCACATAGTCAATGCATGAATCTTCATACATCCAAATTTGGATCACAGGTCCAAAGTTTTATGACTGGTGTTAAAGACAGGGTATGTTTAATCTTTATACAATGTCTCAAACAAAAATATTAGATGAACAATTAGATTAACTACTGTTACAAATACAACAATATTAATCTTGGTACAGCCAGACTGGCTCTTTTTTTCTGGACTCTTTCTTGTCTGATAATGTACAGTAGCATGATCATGAGTAGTGACCTCTATGTCAAAAGACTGGTCTCTATATACTGTGTAAACCCTTAAAATGTAAAATTGTGATTACTGTAACTTTGATGTGCACAAACGCTTGTGTAGTTTTCACCAGGTTTCAAATATGCATTTATTTCTCTCATATATTTTTAGCAGATTAATGACTTTGTTAGGAAAAAAATAGTCTAACACATTAATATCTTTTTTTGTTAATTCCATGCAGCAATAACTTATATTTCAACCAATTTAATTAACTTACAGAAGTGTACAAAAAATAACTTTATTAGTTATAAAACAAAAAAGTCAATTATTAGATTTGTTAGCATTTAGGTAAGATAAAAAGAATTTTACAATCTTCTGATGAGAGGTGAAACATGAATATAATATTTTGTGTGCATTTAATTTTTAAATACGAAACATGAATATTTAAGAATGAAAGGTAATTAAACAAAAGTTTTCTGTAGGCAAACTTAAAATATAAAAATAAAGCACCGTGAAAGTACTGAAAGTAGTGAAATGCCCTCTAACTATAGCTATACCATACACACATTTTTTTTCATTTGGGAAATACTAAAAAGAGGGTAGGGATTGTTAGAGTTATAATGGAATTGCCTGAATAGCTATGGGGAATCCTATTACGTAGTGTTGTAATAATGTACTCACAGTCATTTTCCCACTGCGGTTGGCCTCCTCTCGCTGTGCCAGGGCTTTCAGGAAGTTATCTTTGAGTTCTCTTCCTGCACTTGCCAGTGTCCTGGAAAAGACAACATTTGGGGGGTTTGAAAAGTGTCAGAAAAACCTTTACAAGCACACACAGCAGTGCAGTGTTTTTCTTGTATCATCACTTACTGGCAATTATTGTTCATTGGAACTATCTCACTTCATAGGTTTCAAAAGGTCACACAGTAGACTGCTGGTATGTACTTTTTTCCATGAGTCTCACAAAGTCCTGGACAAGAGGCTTAATTAGTCTAAAAATAGTATCAGACATCTTTTACTGCTGGATCAATCACACTTGTCAGTAGATAAGAAATAAAAAGAGAAGAATTTGGTGGTTATACAGTCCTGTATAACATTAATAGAATTATCATTTTTAATTTTATACAGTATGACTGATGATACAGTATACAAAATTATTGGTAGTTGTGTAAAAATAGTAATAAAAAAACTTAATTTTATTTTATATTTGAATTGTCTGTAAGTAATGATATATTAGTAATAGTAATAATTGCATTGTAATAATTGCATTGTCGTACTATAAGTTGCATTGTAATAATGGATTCTAGAAAGCAGTATGCAAGAACAATGTTAATTCTAGATGTTTAATGAGATATCTGTGGATATTACTACATGGAATTAATTTTTAACAAAGTTTTATTAAGTAACAGTAACACTGTTAACAATTACACTAGGCAATGACATGAACAATTTAATGAGTTTAAGTTGTTTTTTGTAATTATAATCAGACCAAAATAAACACAGACATAACTTTCATAGCCTCTCCAACCCACTCCCCCCAAACCCCTCTCTTTATGGGAGTTATATGTACTGTATATCATCAATAGCTTATAAAGAATATACAGTATATTCTTATATACAGAGTATAAGATTCTACACATAATATAAAACTGAATGTAATGTCAAGAGTTCTCTATGCCAACTCGAAGGTTAAAATAATTAATAAAGGGATTCCAGATTAAATATAACTCATTCTTTTTGTACTTGCAGTTAAATATACTGTAGGTGTTTCAAATTTTTATTCCACCGCAAGAGAAACCATTGTGCAATAGCTAAATAATTTTTATTCTTCCAGTTTAGGAGGATTACCTTCTTAACTACTGCCATGGAAAGAAGTAAGAAGAACAAAGAACCCTGTTGGAGATATTGAATCCTGAAAGGTCCCTAACAAGGCAGATTACAGGATCTGATTACTCTGGTCCATTAAACTAGAGATACAATTAGTAATTTTATTCTAAAATTCTTTAAGAGGCATAAAATTCTAAAATGCAATTCAATAAGTGTCAGTTGTTTGTTTTGTACAATGTTGAAATATTTCAGGTTCACCATTGCCCATTAAAAACATCCTCCTTTGGGTAAAATTTACAATGTTTGTAATGAACTAACAAATTTTAATATTGGAAGAAAATATAAAGTTGTTTGAACAGATTTTATGCCAATAATCATCAGATTTATTTAATACACGGTCAATACCCCACTTATTACATGAACAAAAGAATTAACCATCAATAGAAATAAACACAGCATATAGTTTAAAGACAATTTTATTTCCCCTAATATTTCTCAATTATAATTGATGTCAGTTCAAGAGAAGTAATAATTTGACTTTGATCGCATATAGAATTTGTTTGTATTTACTGTAAATAACTGAGTAGTTGGAAGAAACTACTCCAGAGTTAATTGATGAAAAGAAATTAATTCTAGATTAGAAATTAACTGCTAGGCTTAAAGGGAAACGTCAAAGCTATTTTTATATTTTGGGGTTAGAAAGAATGGTCATTGATGAGTGCATCTCAAACTACAATGTAAAATGTTCATATTAAAGAAAACAAAATCTCTTTACCTCTGAGCTTAGCTTTAACTGTTTCCCAAAGTATGGAGGAAGAACAGGCCAATAAATCATTTCTTTAAAAAAAACTAAGGCAGACTAAGAGAGATCCTAAAACTTACAGGCGCACAATCAGAAATTATTATTGAATGTATGAGAACCTGTGATATGTCAGGTGAATTATTCACAAGATAGATATTAATACATGTATACATTTGAAACCTATTTAAATTGCAAACATTTGTCATGTTCTATCTCCAGCAAATGTGTTTCTTGCAAAAGACACACCTCTGCTTTCATTTTCTCCAGCCACCTCATTATTTCTACTTTTTTAATAGAGGAATACAGATTGTGACATATAAGCGACATAAATTGTGACATTGTGACATAAATAAACTATATTTTTTAACAGCACTCTCATTCATTAATTATAACTCTGCATCAATTCCATGCTAAACAAGTCTCACTCAACCATAAACCTGAGCTCAATCAACTTCACAAACTTCACTTCACAGAATTCTGTAACATATGTGGCACATTGGGAAATGTATTTTTTTTGCAATGTATTCAGTTCATGCGCCAAATTAAAAACTACATGCTGAGAAGGAGACAACTCCTGTTTAATTTTAAATAGAACTTTAAAAATAAAATTGTTCTATTATCTTTCTTAATTAAGAATGCCTGAACCACAGCCTGAGAGATGGAAAGACAGAAATAAAAAAATGAATCCCTGAGAGCAAATGTTTGTGTGTCCTAGTGGCAAGGGGAAGGGAAAAAAACACTAGTTTTCATGCATGAAAGGTGTTTTTTGACATTTTTTGTCATTTTTTGACATATTTGTATTGGGGACAATCTGTTTCAGATACTAAACTGAGAAGAAAATGTAATAAAATTCATCAGATATCTACAATATATTGCGTGGAATGAACTAGGTTTAAAAAGCCAGGAGAATATCCTGATTTGGGGCACAGTTTGTTTTAACACAGCATTGTCTTGCGCCTTGATGGTTGCATTGTCTCCTCTCAACTGGGGGTACTGGAAGTGGCCTGCTCTCCTTTTATAATCCTTGATGCATGAAGAAGCACAGACTTAAAGCTCTTTATCCTGTAAAGCTACTGTAGCTACTGTATAAGACTTTGGAGCAGTTTGTAACCATTTTCATTGATTTCATAATGCCACTTTGAGGCGTAGTGGAAAAGAAAATAATTGTCAATAAAATGACTGCTAGGCCAGCTAGAAACAAAATGAAAGCTCTTTTCAAAGGCCAGATTTTTCTCTGGGTGACATTTAGTGTGGAGTTAATGTGTTTCTCTTCTTCTCTCTCCCTCTTCGAGCCTCCTCAGTATGAGTGTGTGTGTCCTGTGCCCCAAATCAAGACATTCTGCTGGCTTTTTAAACATTGTACTATAGATATCTGATGCAATTTAATAAAAAATATGTTCTTCTCAGTTTCATATCTGATATCTCTCTAATACAATTGGTAATGCACAATAGTGTGAAACTCTTCAATGAGCTGGGCAGCTGCTAATCAATTAAGGTGCATCTCATTAGTTTTTTGGTAGCATAGTAACAGGGACATTTTTTTCTGAATTTCATTAATTATTACATACTGTTTTACACAGACATGCTCTAATGTGCTTTCCAGCCATGCTATCCTGCATAAGTCCTCCCTTATACCTTATTATATATTATATATATATATGGGAAACCTCCTAGGTTGGTGCTGGAAGAGGTGCTAGTGGGGCCAGCAGGGGGCACTCACCCTGCAGTCCATGTGGGTCCTAATGCCCCAGTATAGTGACGGGGAAACTATACTGTAAACGGGCGCCATCCTTCGGATGAGACAGAAAAAGCGCTTTGAGTGGAGTGTCCAGAAAAGTGCTATATAAGTGTAAGCTATTATTATTATTATTATTATTATTATTATTATTATTATTATTATTATTATTATTATTATTATATTGTATATTTTGACCATTGCTCTAACATGAGAAGACAAAAACAAAAGACAATACTTTTGGATTTTGAGCATGGCATTTATTAATTGAATGGCTAGTAGTGGGGTAAGGCATCTGTCCGGAAGATTCACAGACTATTTTCAGTTGAAACCTGGAAGGTGAAGAGGTTCACTATCACTGTCCCAAAAGTCTCCTAAACAATATTTACCACCTGGGGAGTGAAGTCTCCACTTTGTGCAGTTGGAGATCCTTTTCCAGAAACATGATTTCTGTGTGCACCTGGAAGACAGACTGCTCTAAGAATTTGAAGGTGCACATTTGCCCGGAACAGCAAATGGAGGGCCACTCAGTAAAGTGATGATTCTTTTAAGCCACCAATGTTGTGTTCCCTGTCCAAAATATGTTAACATCCACCTCACGCATCTTGTATAGGAATCATGTATTCATTCTCTAATGGTCCTGGGTCTGCTGTGGAGAGACCTGAAAACTGCAGTAATGAAATATCATGACTCCTGCCCAGTACAGCTTCAGAAATTTCAGGCAAGAATGGACCAACATATCAGTTGACAGAAACGATTAACTAGACTATAGTAATCACAAAAAGTACTGAAAAAATGACTTCAACAGACAAGAAAAAAAAATTTTACCATGCTGTGATTGCACGTCTATATAAAGATTCTGTATGTACCAAGCTTAGATTTATGTAAAATATGCCATTATTAAATTTCAGATATTTTCAAGTTGTTAATGTGTACCTTATACTGATTCCAAGAACAATTCTAATAGAATGGTATTAAGAACAATTCTTAAAATACATTATTTTACGATAGTGGTGCCAATAATTTCAATACATCTCCAGCTGTAGGCATTTATACAGTACATAAAAATGATCTACTAGAACTTATTTCCCTAAATGAGGTAATGTATCAGTATTAATTTAATAGACACCTATTTAGAGGAACATTAAAAGAAGACATTGCCAAAAATTAAAGTTTTACTGATTTATACATTCACAGAATACTTAACAACAAAAAAAATCATCAGACAATTAATTTAAACTATGCATCAAAATAAGAATAAGGATTTAAATTGTTTTCTAAACACAAAAAATATACATTTGATCACTATTTTTTTACAATTTAACAAATAAGCTCATACTAAATCTAAATGCCTATTAGGCACAATTGTTCCATAAATGCTGAAATAGTATTTTGAGTGACTTTGTGTTGTCAAATCTATAGCCATATTAAATGTTTTCATAAGAATTATCTAGTAAAAGCATCACTAGATATGTAGCGACATATTTACTGTCAAAACTATACATACATATTGATAAAAAAGTATACAATGTAAAAACTGAAAACTGAAACAGTATGCACTAGTTAATCTGGGAATTTGAAGTTACTATAAAATTAATTCTTTCAGAAATTAAATGATTTTTGTATGATGTTATAACAGCTTTTTACACTTTAGTTGGCTAATTTCCATGGAAACAAAGTTCTGGTCTACACTGAGGTTCCCACACCTGACAAAACATTGGCACTAAAGTTTCAGTTAACACAACACTACCAGTGCTAACCCTTCATCAGCTCTGTGCTAAGTTTGCAAAAACCAACTTCTACTCAGTAAACAGGTAATGGAGAGAACCTGTTTACTGTGGTTTATGTAGTTCACCATCAAGTATTGGCTTGGTTGGAGAAAAGGTATTTATTTTTTATAGTAAATTTGATAATGATTTTATTTATACCATACATTAGAATTAAAAAAAAACTTTTACTGCATACACTGTTTCCTTAAGTTTGAAGATAATGTACTTTATAGTATACCTGTTATTTTACCCTGCTGTTCCTCACAATAGTGTACATGATACTTAAGGAATGTGAAGCATTAGGAAACTCCATTATAAAAAGGCTAAGCAATCCATCACAGTTTCATGCAAGAATCACAAAGATTAATGCAGTTGTTAATGTTTATAACTCACTTTTAGCGAAAACATAAATAGAACAAAACAACATCAAATTTTACGTTGAATTCTTGACCAAGTAAAAAAAGAGAAACAATAATATATTACATTAAAATGTTAAGCATCTGCTTTTTAAATCATTTTGTAAGGATAAACTTGGGAGTTTTTGAGTTTTAGCTGTTAAAATACAGATATCCTGTATAGACTCGAAATTGCAATAGGTGAGAAGCACATTAAGGCATTCCGTTGTATTCCGTCAGTTTGGTGTCTTGCTGGATGATTGACTTGTGAGAAAAAGCTAACTCCTTAGCTCTATTCATAAGCTATACTTCTATTTTTGAAGTTGATAATTCTGCTGAGCCACACTCCATGTTTGTTTGTTTGCACAATACAGCTATGAAAGTTAAGCAACTGCAATGAATCCACACTTGATCCATAATATAATTCTCCAGTCTCCATACTCAAATCTATCTTTCTTATCAAAATGGCAGAGACTGAATTTCTTACAGGTAACGACATTTATGAAAAACTCCTTCCTGGTCATAGCACTCACACAGCTCTTAATAAAGTTGTACATGACATGCTGTTATCCTCTGATGAGAATCTCACCTTCATTCTCATTCTACTAGACGTAATTACAGCTTTCCTTTACTATTAATCAAAAATTTTGGTAGAACACCTTGAAACTGTAATGGGCTTATCTAATATGGACAGGCTTCATTTAAATCATATATTACAAATATTTTTTTAATTTGTATTGTTAAATAATGAGTTCTCCTTTAAGTTAGAAGTAAAATGCGGAGTGTAACAGGGTTCTGTTCGTGGACCTCAGAGACATTACTCCCTTAAAGGGATTAACTATGTTATTAGATAAGATATTAAAATATGTGTTATCTATTATTATAAGATATTATAAACAAAATCCCCCTAGGGGACAATAAACCTTTAATTGAATTAAAACAGGATGACAGCTAACTTACTAATACTTCATTCAGAAAAAAACAAACAGAAGTTCTTACATAGAGCCAAAAATGATGCCAACTTCTCTTATGGATGTCAACACTGTTAATACCACAAGTTTAGTTTGTAATCTCAGAGTAATTTTCTCTCTAACCTTAACTTTTATTTACAAAACATTTAAAACACGTGTCTAGAGTTTCTTTTTTCCTCCATAGACATTGCTAAGTTCAGATGCTTTCTTTTTCTACATTATGCCAAGAAAACAGTACATGAGTTTATCACATTGAGGCTTGACAACTGTTAGCAGGATTACCATTATTATCTACTCCTGGCTCCCCACAGTAAATGTCTCACCTAATGTGAAACCATAGCTGTTCAAGATCAGAGATCCCAGATTGATCAATTTAGCAGACTGGGACATAGCCACTTCCCCTCACACTGCACATTTGCTTTCACAAATTAACCCCAACAGTACACACAACCTCTCCCAACATGTCTCACACATATACTGTCATTCAAATACTACCTCACTATACATAGTTATGGTCTTGAGTGGTGGAAAACTATTGGGCCTTCAATGCCCAGGATTTTTTTTTCTCCTTGTGTATTTTTTTCTCTCCTCCATGCCTGATGATTACATTGTTACTTTATGATACATTCGACCACTTTACATCCACTTACACTACTTTCCTTCTGAATAATTGCATGGTCTGTTATAGTCTATGTAAATAACTGTGAAAGTGCTTTTGAACAGACAGTTGTGATGGATTTTGAAGTTAAAAACAAAACTCAATTGAATTGTAAGACCTATCTGAGAATTTGCTATAGTGCTAGCCACCAAGGTTGCAGTTTCAGGTAAGTCCAGATCATATGCAGAAATGAATCCCCTATATTTACATGTGGAACATAGAGAAGACTCCTGAAGAAAGTTTCAGTTTTTTATGGTTTAAAAATGTAATAGATAAGCTCACAGAAGGAAAGTGCATATCTGTTATAAGAGGAAAAATCAGATTTTTTTCCTACTTTGTTTTTCAAACAAAGCTGAGCAAGCTTAGGAGATATGCCCCATGTGGGCTTGAGTAATATGAATTGAAGTAATGAATATTGAGGCTTTAACAGAGACCATATTCAGCTGAAATTAATTGAAAGGTATTCTTTAATTTCATTGAAAGATATTAGTGTCACGCCCTCTGCTGCCAGAGGGCACTCCTTCTCTGTCCTGTCTCTCATTTCCAGTTCTCTGCTGTCCTTCCGGTGTTTCTCTCTCTCTGGGGCTATATATTTCCGGGTCTTTCATTCTGCCTTTGTTCAGCATTGACGTTCGGATGTCCTGAAACCCGCCTAGCACCAGGTCGCCCCACGTCCGCTACCTGAGGGCATAGGTTTCTACACGGCATTCCCTGAACAGCTGAGCCCGGGCTAACCCCCGTCTTGGAATGATTTGTATATTTTACTATAGTTCTAGAATTAAAACAGCAGAGAATATAGTGCTTTCCAGATTTATTCATGCCCCCTATGAAACAGGAACAAAAACATCATAAAGCAGAATGAGTTAAGGATCTAATAATGTGTCTGACTTATCATAACACTGAGCCACACAGCAAATACGTATTTGACATCATAACTGAATTCCAGAAAACAAGCATGTCCTATTTATTCACACTTTAAAGTATCTGTTTAAATACAATTTAATAAACAAAAATGTACAATAATATTCTGCTCTTTGAAAGTCTCAAAAGTCTCTGGAACTATGTAGAGGCTTCCAAGGGTTTCTTGTTTTGCAGGAGATAATACATGGAAGACATCCAGTCATAGCAAGCATTGTCATTGTTAAAATCAGAGAGATCTAATACTGTAAATACTGGGAGTTTCAGAATATGAAGTGTTGAAGACTTCTATTCGAAGATGCCTGCGCAAATGTGGCATTCATAGATAGATACCAAGTACATAACCACATAAGAGGTTACTCTACTTGTCAAAAATTATTTAAATGACAATTAAAACTATCATACGGTCAAATGAAATTGAACTTTAGTTTCTGGGGTATGCTTATCTGTGTCATGCTTGGTGTAAAAATGATGAAGCCTTGTTGTTGAAGCAATACTAACAATTATTGCTTTACTTTTTGTATCTACATATGAAACTTAGCTCTTGTCTACAAGCCAGTACCAAAAAACAAATGTTTCCCAAATCTCAAATTTAGTCTTACTATTTTTATTTTACTTTGCAGCTCCTAAATCTATCTAATTTAAAAAGTTGACAGAAATAAGCAAGAACAGTGGTCCTAATGCATACAGTATGGACCTCTGTTAATCACATCACCCTCAATTGTGTATTCACACCTTATTTTTTATTGTTTGTTTTCTATGTATTAACTTTCCTTAATACAAATCTAATTACCTTCCTACTGGCAAATTAAGGATCTTTCACACAGACCAGAAAAGAAAAAAAACATACAGTATGACTAATTTGTAATTATATATTATTTAATATACATTATATATTTATAATATATACAGGAGTATCTTTGTAATTGTCTGTTCAAAGTGCTTTAAAATGGTCATTATGTAACACTTTTTCTCGGCCATGTTGACTTTCACCTAGTAATCCAACAGCCATGTAAAATTAGCTAATCTAAAATCACTTTCAGTAGTGCCACTATTTTTATAGACTGGTGCTGCAGTAATGATTTTCCATTAAATAGGTATTATTTCTGCCTTGGACTGCTGGATGTTTGGTTAACAGCCATGGATCACACCTGTTATTTCCTTAAGTATCATACATGTAGGTATCATAATTTATTTAATACTCCATTAAATATAAATATTTATTTAATACATAGTTAATTTTTCTTACCTAAATTAGTGGTATTAAAAAAAACAATATCCACCATTCCTTCAACAAGTTTTTATCATTAATACAATTTTCAGAATCATGCAGCAGTGTCATTAGCTGTTAAATTATTGCCTCACAGCTCTAAATCCTGATTTGATCCTGGGACAGGTGCCTGGGACACCTTCTGTCTGGAGCTTTGTAGCAGTGGCCATGTGAGCTTTTAATGGGTTGTTATGCTCTCATTACACTGTGACTCACTGCACCTTGTAGTGTTCTCCCCATGCTGATGTAAGTTGCCTCCAGGTGCTCCAGTATCCAGTATCAGACCTACTGTAGGTTAATTGGCATTTGGAAAAATTGACCCAAGTGTGAGTTTTTCTGTGCATGCCCTGGGATGGACTGGCATCCCATCCAGGTTGTGTCCTGCCTTGAGCCCGTTGCTTGCCGGATTAGACTTCAACTTTCCCATGACCCTGTGCTAGATAAAGCAGTTAGAAAACCGATGAATGGATTGATGGATTGATAAACTCAAAAGTATTGTCAGCAAAAAGAACAAATATTTTTTGTGTGAAATGAACACCTGAAATATTGTGCTACAATAATGTATAAAATTACAAATTGTTACTTCAGTTTCCAAATGCCATTTTTCCCAAATGAATTTACTATATGTACATCACATAACAAAGACATGGCACATTTGTCATTTACTATACCTGTAGTAGACTGCACATTTGTCATCTACAGTAATGTATGCTCGAAATGCTCCTAAAATACCCCAGATGAAGTCACATACATATCCATTCAATCTACTATTTATTTCAATGTGCCATGAAACAAACACAGCTGCTGTTGTGATTGACTTTGGTCATGTGGCATAACACAGTGGCTTTAATTTTCATTGATAAATGATACAGAGACATACTGAGGTAATTTAGATGCTTAAGAGAAGACACAAGTAATTTGTTTGTATGACAGGCTAGATGAAATACTATTATGAAATGCTATTAAAATACCTAAGCATGTAAATACCACCCAAAATCACATCACCAAACAAGTGTGACCCTTTCTAGTCCCTGGGATCAGACATGGCATCTCAAGGCAGCAGCTCACAGGAAAGCTCCATCATCAACCCTAAATTGAGACACTGGTGTCAATTACAATTACTGCCAGTACTATCAAGAAAACAAAACGAGAACTGGTTGTTGTCATACCCTTCATTCTCCGGAACACTGTACAAAATTATGCAATGGGGACTGTAAGATGACAATAGTTAGCTGTCTTTTGAAGGTAAAATGTATGACCAACAGCTCAGTTGTTGTTTTCATGTACAGTAGGTACTGTACAAACGACATAAGTATAAACAACACATTTTCCATAACAACTTCAGGCAACAAGGTATCAAACAAAAACATAATTAAATCTGCAGTTTTCTCAGGAACTGTACTAACAACAGGTAAAGGAGAATAGTTACAAATGTTAATATATCAACACAACATATGGATGAGTAAGAAGCAAAAAAATAAGATTTCAGTATTCTTGCCCAGCGGAAACCTTTCCTTGACAAAGGTTATCTGTCCAGATGTAATGCATTATACAGTACAGTATCTAAAGGAGGTCGGCATAAGGATCAAGAAAGAAATCCAGAAACATTTAAATTGAGATTGGAAGGAAGATAAGGATGAAATTCAAAGCTGTTTTATAAAATTTATGAATTTATGTGCAAAAGATGAAGTAGTTTTTATGGAAGACTTAAACTTTCCCTACATAGAAAAACCTATATGCATGTTAGCAGTAGGAACTGAAATGGCAAATGACTGCTTTCTTACCTACAAGAGGAAATATCTCTATAGATCTTGTCTTTTCAAACAATTAAGGCAGAATTAGGTGAAGATATAATTAGGGAACAGTGATGTGTGAAAAAAATTGGGGAACTTTGATTATGATATGTTGTGCTTTAAAGTGCCTTCAAAATGTACAATCTGTGTAGTCCTGTAGAAGTCATTCGTAAGCAAAGGTTTAGAATTTTCAGAAATTAGACTTTAACTTAAACAAAAATCAGCAGAGAACCAATAGTAACAGTTTAACAGATCGGATTAAATTTTTGAGCTGTTACCAACTATTGCCAACCCGCACTTAACAAATTCATCCAAAGAGCAAGTCAAAAGTTAAAAAATAATAATCCTAATGGTTGAAAAAATAAATTAGGAAAATATAAGAGTTTATGAACTCAGAGCACTCAGAGAACAACAGGATCCAATTAAAGTACGTAAAATTAATTGCAAGCATTGTTGAAAAAAAAGTCATTGCATTGTTGCAAAAGACATCTTGGGTGCTTTGCGCACATTCTTTATCACCTAACATCACAATTTCAACAGGTTTTAGCAGACTTTTTTCCATGTGCTCTAAATCATACAGTTTTGGGGACATTTCAGTGTACTTTCAAAATTTTAATTCAGACATCTTATTCCAACAACCACTACAATGTTAACCATATTTTTACTATATTTTTACCATGTTTTTTTTCTACCAGTTTAAGGTTTGTGGTTTTAACATGCCTTCATTGCGTGTTACTGCACTGGACTGTTGGATCATATACTGGGACGTTAAATATTGTACAAAATATTCTGAGCATTCTTTTAGAAGAATTTACTACACTGTCCCGTGTTTTACATTAAAGCACAATGAAGGCACACAAAAGGCCTTGGAAAAGAAATACCAAAATTAAGGTAAAAGAGTGAACATATTGTAATAAACTCATCATGACAAACTTTTCACAAGGGACAACATATGTATCTAACAGGTGAAAAGAATTACTAACTACAAGTCTTGTCAGTGACAGAAATTTAACATAGCTAATACTTATTGTAATTTGACATAAATTAAAAAGACTGGAGAATAATTGTTATTAAAAATATATTTGGAGTCCTTGTTGTCCTAATATTAAAGAGGTATTTTAGCATCAGTTTCTATATTTTATTTATAAAAGCTTCCATATGTTTGATGTTTTGGTGAAGAAAAAAATGCATTCTGGTAGATCCAAAAGTAACAGATGCAGCAGGGTGAATGTGGAGGCAGCCCAGTGGTAAATCTTTATTTCCTGTAGTTTGGGGTTTAGAAAACTGTTCCAGGACACATTGTACCAATATTGTGGGTTTTACTAGAATCTTATTTATGAGCACTGGATACAAACTTGAAACTGTGTAATGCTTAAATTCAAATGCATGTGTCAAACAGATGCAATTTAATTACAATTTTATAAAGCAAATTGGAAGGCACACATTTATTAAATTGCCAGATGCCACAAAACCAAAATGTACTTCCAAGAAATAATAATATAACATAGTAACAATATGGACACAACAAAACTGACCACTAGTTTCCAAGTATATATTGACAGTTTTTAACAAAAAAAACAAGTCCTAACAGGACATCCACAGGCTGGATAAGACTGAGACTTTAAGACAATGTCACCAACAGTTCAATAAGTGACACTCTATGTCTACTTTAGCCCCCACCCTCCACCCCGCCTACATTTTCCTATTTTGTTTCTTCATTCAGGTAAGTGACTGAGCTCTTACTTATTGAGTGTGTTTGTATCTTTTGGAAGCTGGCTAGCAAACTAACTTCACTCCTTCACCAGATTGATCTGCACTCTGTCATCTCTCCTTTAAAGGTAAAAAACATTTTTTTTAAGTGGCAACTATCCATAAGTGATATCTGACTTTGATCAAGCTCCAGTTCCTGTAATTTTAACAGTCTTTTGTTATGAACAAGAGATAACAAGTGGGAACAATGTAAAAAAGCTATAAAATAAGCTGCTCAGCAATACTGTTGAAGTCACCACTCTAGCTTTCAAGAAATGGCTAGATGGGATCCTTGAATCAACGAACTTCTAACTACCAAATGGGCTTTATGAGTCGAATGGCCTCATTTCACTTACACTATAAATGTTTTGGATATGAACAGGCATGTCCAAAAAAATGGACATATCCATCTTACTTGCTGGGGAACTTTTTCACACTATTTCTCTCATTACACCCACTTTCCCCCAAGAGTGGTGTTGACCAAGGCCCCCTCCTCAGGGAAACCAGGACACATGGCACACAGAGATCTTTGAGCCTTCAGCTTGGGGAGTCTCTAACTCGCCCTGTAAAGTCCTGTAAGGGTCCCTTGCCTATCCGAGCCCTTCACTTGCGGTTACCCGGGTTCAAAGAGCTTCAATCAATGACCTCTTTTTCTGGGAGCCTTCCTTACTCCTAGCCACCAACATGGAGCCTCCTGCCACATTCTTCTCAGAACCTCTTACTCCTCGCTGACACACTAGGGGTCCTTCACCTTGCTGAGCAGTTTGCTCACAGTTACCTGGGTTTAACAAGTTTCACCCAACACTCAACTCAGAGCGTCCTGCTCTCCGATGACACACAACACAAGGACTGCTTCAGATAACCCTTGGACTTCTAAGGTCCGCTTCAAACCCCTGATGTCCTCCACCTGATAGCACCAGGCTGGGCCTCACACATAGTCAGTCTCCAGCTACCTACTCTCACACTAAGACTTCTCATACTAGCTACACATTTCACCACTCATGCGGAGACTCAACACTTTTCCTGATTAAAATTACATCATCTAGGGAAGGGACCACCTGATGCACCTCACAGTCTGGAACACTCACATAAACACATGTAACACAATAACTCTCTCACTTATAAAGCAGATTCACAGACAGCCTTGTTCTAACATCGTAACAGGCTGCTGTGCCTTTCTCTCGGGATAGCGTGTCATGTCTCAGAACTCTCAGATCTTTTCTAAGGCTCTAGTTACATGTGGTCTTAAAGGATCCACTTGCACACATATACCCCTCCAGGACTCCCACTCTTCCCAGTCTCTTCCATGTTCAATAAAGCACATCTTTTTCTCCACAATCTCCTCCCAGACTGTCTCTCTACTTATACTCTCACCTTATTGGGGTTTAGCTGCAGCATCTAGTGTGCCTTCTTTCTCCTAAGGTAGACAATCGTTCATTAGCAGTGCCTTACATCTGTACTCCTGCTTCAGCCAGGCTCTCTCACTGCAGGGCCTCCGCATACAGGAGACCTGATCTCATTCATCCTTTCTAGCCTGCGGCTCTCTCGGGATTGAGGTTCTTCTTAGTCGCTTCTTGGGGAAGTATTCAGCGTGTTCTTAAAGCCCTCCCAAAGCTGGGGCTCATTAGAACTCACTTCTTTCAGGTGTGGTTGCAGAGGTAATGCATCACTCATTATCAAGAGCTCACCTAACACACCTTGCGTAATGGCACATCCCTTTTCCATGTTAACAGGGTATTGTATAAGGACTGAACAAAATAGATTGAGGCTAAACACTGTGCCCTGTGTGGATATTCTGCTTTTATGTAGTCTGGATTTACAGTAAGTGCCTAAATACAGCTAGTCATTGGAGTCACTCTGTGGCAGCTTCAATTGTATAGATTGCCTAGCATCCCATTTATGATATCTAGGAGTTATCCTTCCTGACATATGTAAAATATCCTGCCAAGCCAAATGCATGCAACTGCATTGGCACACTGTCCCATAAGTTAGTAGCTACTCATTGACATGAAAGAGAATATTCGAATACTCCTGTAATCCTGGCACTCTGATAAGCCACCAAGCTCCATGGGTCATCTGGCACCTCCTATATGGGATTTTTCAATAAAGGAGGAACAGACAGAGCCATGTAAGCCCTATATGTTCACAGAAATGGGGGGCAGATTTAGGGCTCTCAGATCCTCAGTGGCCCATTGGTGATCTTGAGATAAAGATTCAGTCTTCTGTCTGTGGGCAGCAATATCTCTTATTAAGGGTTATAGGAGTAGCTTAATGATTTTACATTTTTAATTTAATAAATATATTCAAGAACATAAAATTATTATTATTATTATTATTATTATTATTATTATTATTATTAACACTCTGGGATCAGGATTGCTCATCCCTGATCTGCACTGTCTGCAGATGAGTACTAACAGTCCATTGTCCACAAAATCTGTGTAAGACAATTATACAGTAGGGGAGAACTCCATACATATAGTACTCCAGGTCCAGAAGTGAACTTAGGACCCCAGTGCTACAAGGCAGCAAAGCTAATAACTGAATATAATTTCTGACTTAAATTTCTAAAAGTTTTTAATGAAAAGCAGCTGTTTTGTCTTTTAAATTCATTTGCATTATTGTTAATATTTTAGTTCATAATGTTGAACCAGTGAGAAATTAATAAATGAAAATATTATGGTTCAACATTTTCTACAAAATGTTGGCTCAAGACCTTCTCATTTTGAAGCAGCACTGAGTTGTGTTGTCCACAGAGACAAAAAGGCAGAATCTCATGTGAAAAGATATTATTCTATAACACCAACCTAAAAGGTTATATTCAGTTATAAGGTCATATATACTATATATATACAGTATGAGTGTATACTACTTGAATGTTTGATAAAGATTTATTTAAATGCTGCTGCATAATGGCTTAATATTTTTTAACGTTTTAACATTCCTGAATGTGATGTTCAAGTTTTTGATACTACAATAATTAAAATATTGATTTTGTTTTTTTAAAGGGGACTAACTGTCCATGGGTGATGACAGTTGTAATGTCATATTCGAATTACTCAAAATTACTCTAATTATTCAAATTACTTTTTTCTATTACTTACAGCAGTTTAAAAAATATCTAGAAACTTGCGATGTTGTAGTATGATTATAATTGCATTTATTGAATTAATATATTGATTTTATAGGTCTACATAAAATAATAATACACTACAGAAGGAAATTATTATTACTATGTTCCAAGCCACAGAAGTAAATTATCTCTTTATTTAAGGGATTAAAAAAAACAAGCTTGATCAAGATGGATTGCAGATGGACCACTTTTGTGAAATATTTCATACAGTATGTAAGCCTCAGGCAAGATCTTGTCAATAACCAAAGGAAAGTAATTAAAACAGTTAAAATGCTATCATATTTTGCTTGTGCATTATTTTAACTGAGTCTGATATGTCTGTAGTAAATTCTAATACTCTGAAAACACTTCTAAAAATAGGACTTACAGTAAATATCTACGCATTAAAAATGCCACAGCTCCCATATTACAGTTCTTATGCTTTATCCATCCATTTTCTAACCGCTTTAGCCAATACAGGGAAGCCAGTGCGTATTCCAGCAAGCAAAGGGCGCAAGGCAGGATACATCCTAGGAAGGATACCAGGCCTTCAAAGAGCACACACAGATACATACTGTACACCCCCACAACCAGAGCACCTGGAGGAAACCCACACAAATATGCGGAGAACATACAAACTTCATGCAGAAAGCACCCCAGGAATTGAACACAGGAGCATAGTGCTGCAAGGCTACAATGCTAACCACTGCACCCTTGTACTGCCCTGCTTTGATACTACAACTGTATTATTATAAGGAACGTATACTGACAAAACTATAGATATTGAATTTAATTAACTTCTAATTATTATTCAGAACAGAAAAATAAGATTTGTTTTATTATTTCTGTATTCAAGTGTTAAATTTTTTTTATTATTTTACAAACTGCATCTATCACCTACTGCAAATTTATGTGATGCTTTTATATTTTTCACAAGTCAGCTTACAGCCTTCTCAGATGTATCACTTTACCTGTTGAGATGCCTGCATAGAGAGTATAGCACTTCTAATGTTTTTTTTTCTGTAGCAATAAATGAAGAGGTGCCCCATGGAGGCAAAACATTCAAACTTTAGGAATGTGTTTGGTATGACCATGCATGTATGAACACTTCTTTGTGCTAGCATACCATATGTGGTGTTTTGGGAATTTTAAGCAACATAAGACGTTTTTAAGTCATTATTGTATAGTCACTAACCAAATGTTCTATTTTCTTAATTTTTTAAATTTGGTTATCTTTTCTAATGTGTGAGAGAAAAAAAAATTAACAGGGGTTAACTCTAGTAGTAAAATTTAGAATATTGTTCATCTGTTACAGTTTTATATCAGTGATCAGCCACTGTCAAGTAATTTATCAACCATGTCAAACCTCACCAGCAAAAGCTTGTGATTTACCAGATGTTTTGAGCTCCCCTGATGTTAAGGGAAATACTTTGTTTTTAAAGTTCAGCATATCGAAATGAGCTCTGTGTTAGAGCTCATTTATGTGCTGTAACCCTTCTGCTCTCTAATGCAGGAATCCAAAATCCCAGGTAAATGTTCCAGACAGATGATTCAACAGGAGCTTCCCCTAGCCTACCACAAAGCCAAAGCTTTACACATAACAAATTAAATTGCATAACCATGCTTCTGTTTTGTTGCAGGAATATCCCATACAGAACCTCATTCTGTACAGGTGCTTGGAAATGAGCCAAAATTTGAACACTCTTCCCATAAATATTTGGTTTACGGATTTGCATTTGAAAAAAATCACAACCCTGCAATACCTTCTTCAGGAAATAAAACTTGGGTTTCAGACACATATAACAACAAAGCCCTTAGGAAAGCTGTCCGATTATAACACATCACAGATTTTTCAAACATAAAATACAGAAACAGTGTTCAATTATATTCACTTAGTGTGAAAAAGAAATCTTTTTATTTTTGTTTTAACTTAATATAGCTTAATATTATCCTACATAAATATACAAAGCATATCTACACACATATATATAAGTTGATAAAATCTAGTCTTTTAATTATTTCTTTATTAAAAACCACTAAAAGTTCATAAAGTTTATATCTGACATAATTTCTCAGTCTCAACGTATCATAAATCACATTTTTGCTGACAATAGGGTTTACCAGAAAACTGAAGAATTATATAATCTGAAGTCTATAAATTGCAGTTCTTATCCAGCACCTGGAGCAAACAAATGTCAGATATTTAAACAGCATTTAAAGATTTCCTGTTCCTAAACAGATGCAATGCAGCTGTTACTGAAGAACCTATATAATTGTGAAAATTCATCTTTCAAAATTCATCTTTGTTAGCCTACCACATTCTAGTTTTTCAAACCAGCATCTGTTTGAATGCATACAACATACAGTATGTATCTCAAGGGATATGGAATTAAGGGCTGTTCTTTATTCAGGCTGTATTTGTTTGTATGTCTATCCATTACTAAAGAATGGCAACATTTCCAGAGGTTATTTCACATATTGTACTTTGTCTCTGACTATGTCTCCTTACTGTATATTCTGTAATGTGTATAATCACATTCAAAGTACAATTACAGTATGTGCACCAAATGTTTAAATATCTACATCAGTGGTTCTCAAACTATGGTACCGCCAGATGGTATGCCATATGACCCGGGAAATCTGTTGTGTGCACTGAAAAATTGGGACGGGTTTTCATATTTTCTATTTTAATAAAATTAGTTTGTGTTGAATACGCAGCCTACGTACTACGATACAGTGCGCGCTAATACTTGAGTGGACACAACAGCTACTATGTAATTCTATATCATTCTATAGGAATGTTATACCAACGTAAGTGACCAATTGTATTTAAACAAAGTTATCTCCAGCAAATAGGAAGGCAGGAAAATGTGCATGATTTTGGAACAATGCCAACCTTGTGAGCACAGGAAAGCGTAATAGATAACAGAAAAATATTTAAGGATTGTTCTAGGTTAATTTGAAAAAAAAAAATACACCGAGCGTCTCTGTGTTTCGCTCCCATGCGCATGAAATAAAAACTTCGTTTAACTTCTGAGACAAACTCCTGAAATGGAAACGGGGAAAAATGCTTGCGGATTGCTGAAACAGGTAAGCCACACACTACTTGGTGTGCTAAGAACTTTGTTTACCATTGGCAAAAGAGCTGACACGTATTATGTGTGGAGAAGAAGCTGCTAAACAGCTCGACCTGCTGCCCCCTTTGAAAGACACAGTCACTCATAGAATTATTGATATGGCGGATGATGTCAAAAGTACGCTAATAGAGCTCGTTACGATGAGCAGATGCTTTTCACTGCAATAAGATGGGTCTGTAGATGCCTTTGATTTGGCCAATTTGCTCGCTTACATTAGATACGAGTTTGAGGGTATGTCCCATGAGGTTTTTCTGTTCTGTAAACCGCTACCAACAGGAACTATAGGGCAGCACATATTTCAGCTTCTTAATGAATGTATCGAAGAGAATGGCATCGACTGAATAAAATGCATCAGAGTTTGTACAGATGGTGCTATAGCGATGACAAGCCGACACGGCGGTGTAGTTGCACGAATTAGAGGTTGCTCCAGATATGAAGTAGACGCACTGCAGCATCCACCGCAACGCCTTGGCCGTCAAGAAAATGCCTGACAATTTAAAATCTGTTAGACTCTTTTGTGAATTGTATCAAGGCTCGACCAATGAATTTCACATCTGTTTTGCTCGACTAAACAGGCTGATCCCTCTCACTGAAATGGTGCTTTTTTATTGTTTATTTTTAATTGTTGTTGTTCCTGTTGTCGTTCTGTAAAGCGCTTTGAAAAGCCACCATTAAAGTCCCTATATCAAATAAAGTTTATTATAATATTTATTATATGTGTATGTGAGCATGTGCACGCATGCTCATGTTAGTCATTGAGATTTTCTAGGGTTCCTATGAGAAGATGACTTGTAGGTGGTACTTGGATGCTTTGATTTGATCAGGGGTGGTACTTGGTCCAAAAAGTTTGAGAACCACTGATTTACATTAATGTCTCATTCAATGCTACTTTTACAAGGTGTTTTCTTACAATACTGATTTTTAAGTAACACATCGGATTCTCTGTCTGACTAACTGACTAGATTTGTAATATCAATAGGCAATTGTTCCACAGTAGACTTATCTGGCTTGAACACAAAAGACACTTAATTCCTTAAATTACAACCATGATTATTAACAAAATACTTAAAAAATGATAAACCTTTATACTGTATTTATAATGTAGGATAATAGTTACTGCAATATAATCTTCCTTCCTTCCAAAGAATTTTACATAACATTTTCCAGCTAAGCCTCTGATTAAAATGGATGGGCCACATTCTACAGTTAAATTAAAATAACAGAGTATAGGATCTGCAGTTTTCAAATTCAAATATATTAGAATTTCAAGAAAAGAATGCTGGTCAATGCACTTATCAAAGTCTTAAAAAATCAAATCCTAGTGAAACTGCAGGGGTAGCACATTTTTACCGCACACACCATCTTCTGAGTGTTTGAAGGATTGCTGCTGGGTCATGTAAGCTGAGGCCTGAATGTAAACACAGGTGTTGAGGAGGCTAGTGAATGGGGTTATCCCATCCAGTAGCTAAAGAAACATCAGCAGTCACGCTTGGAATATGACTAATACCTTCAAAAATTGTTATAAATATAGTTCAGTTCCCTCTGTTGAGAAACCTCTTAGCAGACATTAATTAGCTGTTATTATATCTGGTCCTTCGTCACAGACATGTCTGTCCACAATGTACATTAACCAGATGTTTTTGCACTGGTGCTTTTCTAAGAAGGTTTCTTGTAATCATGCATTCAATTAATTCAGAAAACAAGTGATGTGGTAGGCATTTGTTTTGAAATGGTTTATTATGAAACACTGCAAGTAGTTTTTCTTAAAAATACATGGTAAACAAGATATAGCTAAGAAACAGCGCCAGAACTACAAACAGATATTTTGACAAATTGATGTATAATATATGTTACGTCCCCAATATGGCTCAGTCTAGGGGCAAATAGGGACTAACATATGAGCCAGGGTTTAATGGACAGAAATACACACAACTACATGTAAGATGGCAGAAAACACTAGTAAAAAAAAACACGTGTAAGTGAAATAAAAAAACAACAACAACTAACTACACTATTCTAAAACCCAATTACCAGCTAAACTTGTCTCCCGAGAAAGGGGTGGCAAAGCCAAATAAAAGTCTTCCACAAGCTATCTCTCTACTCTATACTAAACTAAGCTATAACAGAAGACAAAAAAACACAGGTGCCACAACAATCCCAACCCTACCCAACAGCTAAGAAAACAAATCCAACACATCTCACGTTTTCGCCATTTCTTCTTACACCTCTCTTCAGACACCCTCTCAGGGCGTCCTGTACCGGCATTTAAAACTGGACTGCTCGGGGCTCGGGAGAGGATCCAAAAAACACAGAGCGTAACACTGTAATTCATTTGAATATTCAAGGGACCAGCACCTGAAGAGTTGAGTGAAGTAGTGGTCTCATTAAGGCAAAAATCTAATGATATAATTAAGACAAACCTGTCTTCCATGACTTCTAATACATATCCCTTGTGGACATCGGAAGGAAACCATAATACACACAGATGTGTCGAATGGCATAAGCAGCCCACCAGTGATGAAAACACATCATCCATTTTTCTTTGAGACTGACAGTCACCCTGACAGTGGTTGCAATGGCAATGGATTTTGTAATGCCAGTGTCACAGATCCCCATGTAATGTTACTAAAAAAAAAAGTATAGCTTTGATTACTGAAAGGCAAGTATAGAAAAGTCCAAGATACAGTAGGTTTACTAGAAGGTGATATATCTCATCTCACCCTTGTTCTTTCAGAGACAAAGTCTTTATTGATTATGTCTCGCTTTTATCTGCCAAGAAGATAAAGTTGTCAACTCAAATCCAGTTCTTCCTCAGCTTCTACTCACAATTATCCTTAATAGTTTGCAGTTCAAAAAGTACTCAGATAATCAGACTCAATAAACACAAGTATTTCATATTTTAGGAAATAAACTTTTAGCAAGCATGATTCTAGGCAGAGAAAAGTTATCAAGGATCTCTTCACCAGTATTCGGTAACTGCATATATCATTGTGTTTAAATAAAAGGCTGTATTTTCACATAATATTTTGTGTTCCTGGATTCTGGATTGCAGATGTTACATAAGTTATTTAATTCTCGTGAGATTATAATAGCTCACAATTACAACTTAATGCAAAAGTAATTTAGTTCAGAGGAATGTTTTATGGTTCATTTAATCTCTATTCAGCAATCAATTCTTCAAAAAGATAAAACTTCCTATTTTTAAAGGTGTACATTTGTAAAAGTACATCCAAATTGACCGACAGACTACAGCCCAGAGACTAACTTGACAACAGTCAATTCCAAACATAAGATTTGATGGTCACTTTTAATTGGGCAGATGCAAAATGCCTTTAGCATGCAGGTAGCCATCAGTAACAATTTTGATATTTGAGGGTTCTAAGTCAGGGTTTTATTTAATCTGTGCCTAATATTGTATCACCTAGTAATTCCTGAATAGAATAATGTGCAATATTTGTTTTACCTCTTAGAAGCAATAAGGTGATTCTTGCATTTTACTTTAGCTTCAGCTTCAAGAAATGAATGAAATTCCACTTTTTAATGTACCATTTAACAACTTTGGCAATAACCCGAAATGTGCCTCGGTCTTTTAATCCTGTTTAAGAAAGATTCCAAGGTGAACACAAATTGTACATAGAGTATGTAGAGTTTCAAGGGTAAGCTTAATGGGGTTTTTTACAGTCGGTGTAATAGGTAAATTAGAATATTTGTTTTAAACTACATTATTATGATAAAAGCAATGTGTTTATGGTCTAAGAACAAGAACTGAAGAACTAAGAATCAATTTAGGACTTGACCTATACTCATGATAATACGTTAATACGTAGCTGCAGAACCCATCAAACATTCCAAAAACTACAAAAAGACAAACTAAAAGCAAGATGATGACAGTACTCACTAGTATCTTTATGGCATGAAGTTATAATGAAGAAAACATTTCCATCCTGAATTAGTACATGCAAGAGTCAATCAAGACTGATCAACCACCACAGACTCTTGAACCCAAGTTAAAGAATTGGATGTAGGGGTTGAACATATCAACATACAAAAGTAACTAACAATTTCAATAGATAACAAGAGACTATTTAACTATAGAAATCAAATGAATAAGTTCTGAATCAGATGCTATGCATATCCACAGAGTCAAACATCCAATTTTCATTGTACTTCAAGCAAACAGGAGCGGTGTTTCCCTCATTAAATCTCAGTAAATCTGTATGTTATTATAATTTTCTTTTTTACTGTGGTTATACCATGGTCTGTTACCATAACTTGTCTCTAGTTTGCCATAATTCACCACATTTTTCCTATACTATACTGCAATTTTTTCTTCAATTGTACTGGTTTTACTAAAGTAAACTTTAATAAAAGTACACCTATTTATAAACATAAAAATGCAAAATTATAAAATTGTGTGACAATTATGTGACCTGGGTCTTTAAAAAAAACTGCATAATGTAAGATTTTGAATTGTGAATTTAATTGTTTATTCAACCAAAATCTAATTAGTTATTTCTGTGATAAAATACAGGCTTTGATTCTCTATTCAAACAAAGACCACTTAGTATAGAGCAAAAATCATCTGCCCTTTGTCAGGGCTGTGAAATGATCACATCAGAGTAAAAAACAGTTTGTTGATGAGATGAAAAGTTTGTCTACATTATCATTAGGTCAAGCATGATGTGAAATAAATTTAAATCTGTGGCAAAATTGGGGCCCTACATCAACCAGTATGGCCTTATTCTCACAAATGCAAATGTCTTCAATGCATCCATTTTTAAATTTTTACTTGAAAATTTTCTATAATAATTTTACAACCAACCTTGGGTTTATAAATATATTTTAGAATTGTGGTACATCACATAAAACCTTCTGGCCAATTAACACATTAAAGGTACAATTCTGTTCATAAGTGATCTTTGCTGCAATAGTAATAGTAAAGTAACTGCTAGTGTCTACTTATATTATTTGAGGTTATCTTCTGCATATAATGAAAAATATATATATGATTCTTCTGTACTTATATTGGAGGGCCAGATGCCCTCCTTTAAGGGAGACCATGAGGACACCTGGTTGTTAGCCTTCTCCAATTAAGAAAATAAGAACAACTCCAATCAAGAGGGAAAATGCAACTTACCAAGCTCTTTTGTTTTTTCAGTAGGTAATTTATTCAGGGATCACAATGTGCTGTTTCTTAAAAGCAGCTGAACTATCAGGTTCTATAACATGGTTCGTTAGCTCATTCCATACTCACACAGCCCTCATCTCAGCCCATCCCTGTAACTGTATTACCTGTTTCATATTTTACTCTTGATTCTGAAGTTGAACTTTTAAGGATTTTCAAATATTTGAATCAGGGCTGCTTCTCTGTTAAATATTCAAATTCTTTTAGCCTTTCAGTGTGGGACATTTGTTTGAGTCCAAGAAAGAATATTACCTTCTGTGGACTTATTCCAGAGCAGCAATATATTTTATTTGTGAACAAAACTGTACACAATACTGTAAATGTTTTACTAGTATATTGTAAATTTTGATTAAAACTTTCTTTAATTCTTTTAATTATATATCCACAAAAAAATCTAGTTGCCTTTCACTTGCTTCTTCATGTATAGAAAATTAAAATGGTAAGTCTGGGTTATCAGCTGTTTTTATTCTCATAAGTAGCCTCTTTTACAGTAGGTGTTTCCAATTGTGTATTAGTAGTTTTAAGTTTTCGCTACCTATATGCAACACCCTGTAGTTTTCTATATCTAATGTCATATCCCAGGTTCATTCCCAGGTTAAATTCTACATAAATCTTTTAATTTTCTTCACTTCTATTAGTATTTGCTACTTCTGTTTTGGTATAACTTGAGAACTTGAATAGTTTTTAATAGCCATAAAATAAAATAACAATTTTACAAGATCACTGATGTACATTGGGAGAGAAGTGGTTTTAATACTGATCCCTGAAGTACTTCACAAAATACAGTACATCACCCCAGTTTGAGCATTTACACCTTATTTGTACTCTGTTTCTTGTTCATTAATCCAGAAAATCCATGTACTGTACAATGTAGCCACTCAGAATGCGTGATATTTCTTCTGTATACCTCAAAAGTATTCTGGAATATTCCATTATGTAATTCACTGGTCAAAGATGATTGATAGGTTGCACTTGGGGTGCATTAGATGTTAGTAAAACTATTGCTTTGTTTAATCTGTTTCTCTACTGTGCAAGTTTAAATCCGCTTAATATGGAATTTTACAACATGCATTATATCCACGTTGCATTTACGTTAGGATCTTAATGCAAAGTAGACAATAATCTAATTATCTCTTAACACTGCAAGTTATTGGATTTTGTTTTGTTCTAGAATTATTTGGTTCACCCTTTTCACTCTTTTTATCAGAGGGAGGCTATAATTTGTAACTTGCTGGTTAATGAGTATTGCCCATGTCTTAAGAGACTGCTGGAATAGTTTTGATGTCAGTTAATGACCTGTGAATAAAAGCCCTTGATTTGATATTTCAAGTCTAATTGGTAATAATAATGAAGAAAATGAAGCTAATAATGAAGAAAATAACACATCTTGGACTTGAACTTAAACTTTTGCCACATGTAACTGGCACATGTACTGGTACAATGGAATTCTTACTTACAGAAAGTCTCTCAATTGTTAAACAAAAGTGTAAAACACAAAGTGCAGACAGTGCATCAAGACAATATACAAACAAACAGTAGACAGTGTACAAGTAAACAAGTAAACAGTTTGAATGTAAACAATGCAGACATGTAAACAATGACTGCAATAAATAAAATTACAAGGTAGATGGTGTAGGTGTGGTCCGAGGGGCTTGGCCAAATGTGTTCACCAATCGCAGTGCTTGTGGGTAGAAGCTATTGAAGAATCTGGAGGTAAGTGTCCGTATGCTCTTGTATCTCTTGCCTGAGGGCAATGGGGTGAAGAGGCCATGCCCTGGGTGGTGACTGTCTTTTGTGATGGCCAGAATTCTACCACAGCAGTGGTCCTCATTGAGCTGTTTAACCTCTGTGAGACCACAGCCGATGATCTTCTGGGCCACATTCACCATTCTCTACAGTGCCTTTCTCTCTCGAGAAGAGGTGTTGCCGCACCACACGGTGATCCTGTTGGTAATGACACTCTCAATGGTGCAGCGGAGAAGTTCACCAAGACAAGTACTGGCATCCCCCATCGCTTGAGGTACCTCAGGAAATAGAGGCGTTGCTGACCCTTCTTCAAGATAATGTCACAGATAATGTTCACAGTTCAGGTTAGGTCATTAGAAATGTGAATTCCGACTTCTGATCCATCAATACTGATTGGGCTGTGAGTCTGCAGCCTGTGTTTTCAAAACCCCACTATTAGTTATTTTGTTTTACTCACGTTCAAGTCCAGGTATTGCTATGTTACCGTCTCAGCAGCCGTACGACTTCATCATAAACACATTGTTCTCTTCTATGCTAATATTTTTAAACACAGAATCTTGTGTTCATTAAGCCCAAAGACAATGTGACAATACCATCTAGCAGACTACTACATCATGGGTACCTGGCTAAATAACATAAAATCCACACCTAGGTCCTCTTGGTAGACAGGTAAGATTCCATTTAAACTAGATTATTAGATTAGTAATCACAAACAAGGGTATTTATTCTTTCCTTGCTAAATAACTGTGTATTTAAGAACTATGCTATTTTTATTATAAGAAATATATTCTACACATACTGTAGTGGCTTTCAATCCATACTGTATTTAAAAGCAAATAAACATGTACAGTGCAGTGAAAAACAAAACAGATTTTGGTTCTCCTGCACCCCTGAGCTCCATGAAGCTGGCACCCCTGCAAACTGCACAACATATTGAAAGCCACCACATCTGTTAGTGCTTCATATGTATTGGTTTGTGCTGTTGAATGTAGCACTCGTGCTGCTTTTGTTCCTGAGATATAGCACTTTCTGTTATTGGGATGTGAAGTCACTCTGCTCCCCTACAATGTCACTGGAGAAATGAACTAGTCTAATTTTTTAGTAGTGTGTTTGTGCCGGATTGTGCTGTTGAAAGTACTGTAGCTTTCCAATTGCTTTCATTCCTGAGATACATAATAGCACTTTCTGTTTTTGGTCAGATCTTCTAGGGAAGTTTACATTTAACACTCTAATAGATCATATACTTTTAATTACTTATTGTGAGGGTTTTCTTTTCTTCAGGGTAAAAAGCTTTACCCTGCTTAAAAAATCATGTCATAATAATTTGTAGCTGTGTCAATATTTTTGAAAACTGAAGAGGTAATGAAAAAAGTTTCCATTGTAGCCTTTTTAAATTAAAAAAATAAGATTAAAATAGGCTAAAATAATGTTTTGAAAGCATTTTCTACATACTGTAAGGTGCATTTGTAACCAGACCAGCACTGATTGACATCCACCCATGTGTATTTATTCTGAAATCACATGAACCACTGTCTTTGTACCCACAGACCACTGAACTAATTGTGTTGCTCATTAAGGTAATTTTGTGCACCTAATTTAATTTACTTTTGCCACAGCAAGGGTTTTAAATACTTAGCAATCTTTTCCATTTTTCTCTCATTTTAATTATCTATTTACTTTTTCTTTTTGTTCTTTGGTTGGTAGAAAGTGTGGGGTAGGATGTGTTTTTTTTTTAAATGGTACTTTGAAGTCATGCCTGCAAGCTTGTGAAAAATGTGCAAGGGTTTAGTTTTGCAATGCACTGCACTGTATATTTTACAATTAGCTATAATAACTGGATCAAGTGGACTATAAAATCAGGTCAAACTATGAAACAACTAACTTTTATGAAACAATCATGTGACACTCAGAGGTGGAGCAGAAAAGTTTATTCTGCTCTTGAAAAGAGCTGTCAAGTTAAAAAGTAACATCTATCGGTAACTAAAAGAAGGGCTTGGTTGGTTTTGTAAATATTTCAATAGATGGACTGTAATGTTCCCGTTTCAATAAAATATATGGCTGATCCAACAGAAATTTTAGTTTCTTGGTTAAAAAAAGTGTACTTCAGTTCTGCACTATTATCCACTATTAGAAAGTAGCTGCTAGCAGGTTCATTTACTTTAACTATATATATATTGAATAACCATGCCTATTAGATTAACAAAGGTGTGTCTTGTTCAAAATTGTTCTGAAACAGCCGAAGTGTTTGCCCTAGTACAGTTTGCTCCATTTTTTTCTAATCCATACGAGCAGCAGCTAATTTCTCAAAGTTATATTTATATTATATCTTTTTAATACTTAACCTTTGCCTATACTTCTAAAAATTACTTTAATTAAAAAGTCAGCACAGTATTCTTTGAGGTGAAATAAATTAAATAATAATTGTCCTGATTAGCTTTGCATGCATGGGCTTATGCAGATATTCATACACTATGAAGATTTGAAAAGTATTACTATGAAGTTTCAGATTTTGCACTGTTCTGAGCAAAAGTAGATAAAAGCATACTTCAATTTTAATAGCAAAAGTTTAATGAGCAGCAGGTCGAGCTGTTTAGCAGTGTTTTCTCCACACATAATACGTGTCAGCTCTTTTGCCAACGGTAAATAAGGTTGTTTAAAAATAGTGTGGGGCTTACCTGCTTTAGCAATCCGCAAGCTTGCATTTTTCCCCGTTTCCGTTTCAGGAGTCTGTCTCAGAAGTTAAAAGAAGTTTTTATTTCATGCGCATGGGAGCGAAACACAGAGACGCTCGGTGTATTTTTCTCAAATTAACCTAGAACAGTTCTTAAATATTTTTCTGTTACCTATCATGCTTTCCTGTGCTCACAAGATTACCAGCGTTCCTAGCACGCATTTCTATGCATTCCTGTGTTTACAACATTGGCATTGTTCCAAAATCGCGCACATTCTCCTACCTCTATTTGCTGCAGATACGTTTTTTTAAATACAATTGGTCACTTATGTTCATAGCAGCATTCCTATAGAGTGGTATATAGAGTGGTATAGAATTACATTGTAGCTCTGTGTCCACTCAAGTACCGCGTGTTGTATCTTAGTACGTAGGCTGCGTATTCGACACGCATTAAAATAGAAAATACGAAAACCCATCCCAATTTTTCAGTGCACACATCAAAGTTGCAGGGTCATATGGCATACCAGCTGGCGGCGCTCCGTGTACCACTCCTGGTACGCGTACCACAGTTTGAGAACCACTGAGTTAAAACATTTTTTTTTGGTTTAATAAAAAAAGAGATAAGCTAGAAATGAAGATACTTTAGAAAACCAGAAATTAAAACAGTTGCTGATTCCAAACACTATATTCATACAATGCAATAAGAGTACATTTCTCAATAAAAATTCCAGTTATCCATTCTCATTCTCAAAAAAGATTCTGAAATATCAGGAAAATAGCAGAAGACTGTATAGCTGTTGCATTCTACAGACTGCTGTGAACTCAAAATATGACACAAAGTTAGCTTTGGTTTACATCACATGGAATTATTTTTAGCACAGTATAAAATAAGGGCAGCATGTTGGCACAATGCTGACTTGCAGTGCAGACCCCCCCTGGGTTCTAGACCTGGTTCTATCTGCATGGAGTTTGCATGTTACCCTGTGTACATGTGAGTTTCTTCCAGGTACCCCAGTCTCCTCCCACAGTCCAAAAAGTCACACATAAAGGTTAAATGGGTTCTGGAAAAATTGGTCCTAGTGCAAGTGTATTGTGGGTTTGTGTCTGTGTGCCTGTGATGAGCTGTTGTTTTATGACACATGATTGTTTTCTGAAAACATTATAAGATATGTTATATATGACAAATATCTGTTAGATTACCAAAATGTAGTATTGCAATAATCACATTTTGGTATCCTTAGCACAATTCTGACTATTTAACACAGTTGTTTTACTTGGCAGAGCAACAAATGCAAACTAAATTGCTCCTTTTCCTATTATTTTTTTCTGATGCTTTACTAACTGAAAAATTTAGAAAGCTTTTTCACTAAGCACTTGAAATGTATTTTGAAGTCTTGAAGTTTAAACCAGCTTTAATTGGATGGTTGACCTAATATTTAATTGTAATATTTATTGTGTTTAGAATAAACAAGCCTGGGGTTTTTTTAATAAAAAAGATTAGTTTATTATAGTCTCATAATTTTTTCCAATCTCTCCTCACTTATATTAGAATATTAGAATTTGTATATTTTTCTCACAATCATCTGATATTCCAAATTGTTTATTTAAATGTATACAGTTTACACATTACAAATGGAATGCCCTGTACCTCTCCCCACTTTTTTCACCACATCCTATGTAACTATGAAATAACTGAGTATTCTCTAATTTCAAGTAAAGGTAGCTCATTTATTTAACTCAAAATATAACTGCCAGAACTAATATCAATACTAGCAATATAAAAGCAAAACATTGGAAATTTTGGGAAAAGGCGCACCAAACTTCCCTGTGTCTAACCCTGTGTCACTGAAAGGCATCAGTGGGTTAGAGATGGATGGATAAACCTAACTAAGCAGAAATGCATTTCAGAAGTAATTGAATTAATTTCATTAATTGACTGAAAAATTAATCTGCTTTTCTGGGGGAATGACTGCCTGGCTACAAGGACATGGCCACTGGAAGCTGCAAAAGAAGCAAGCAGAACACCACAACACCAGTGCAAATTTGTAACTGCTGAGTTTAAGAAAAGTTCACTTTAGATTTATCAGGTTCCATCTAATGTATGCCTGGTAGACTTCAGATGTTTAGTGTATTCATAACCCAATGAAACAGGAAGAGAAAACATAATTGAAAGATTTAGAGACGGGGTAATGAGTGCTGATGGATGATCTTACTACAATATAGGATTGTACAGACCAAAGTCATTTATCATAATTAATGTCAAGAAAACACATTGATTCACACTCCCAAAGTTTTGATTTTGGAAAGACTATGCTAAATACACACCTCCTGTATTGTGATATGAGTTTCTGGCACTTCTGAAGGGAGATTTTTGACCATTCTCCCAGGTATAATTGCTCTACATTGATCGGGTCCTCCATCTGCCACTAGTGAACTGCCTTCTTGATGGCAGTTGGAGTGAGGCAAATGTCCAATTGGAGTGAGGGCTGGAGATTGAAATGGCCAATTAAGAACATTAATTTTGTGTGTAGTTGACTATTTCTTTGTCGATCTAGATATATACTGTATATATGCTTTGATCACACCAATCAAAACATACATTTAGATCAACAAAGAAATGGTTAACTGCACACAATATAAATGTTCTTATCACCTGAAAACACTTTTACAGAAAACACAATATCTGTAGAAAACACCTAAATTATTCCAGCATGAAATATAACCACAGCACTTTTGAAATAGGGATCCTGAAAGACAATGCAAGAATTCCAGACCCACATAAGCTTCTTGGAATGAGGTGATTGGGCAAAATGGCATGTCACATGTTAAAATTCATGATTCTCCCTGTCTAATCAAAGGCTCCAGGACACGCAGAAGACAAACAATCCTAAAATACAAAAGATTCCCTCCAAATTTGACAGTAGCCAGAAATGTTTTCTCAACATGAGCTGCACCATGCTTACATCAAACATAACACTGTGGAGTGTGTGCGAAAAGCTCAATCTTCACCTCATCTGACTATAGACATGGCTCTGATTGTCATTCAGTTTGGAAAGTTTTAGTCAAAAATTCTTTGCCAGTTTTTTGTGGTTTGAAGTCAACTTTTTGTGGTGCATCCACTTCTTAGCAAATCTGCCATGAATGCAACATACAGATCCAGACACTGACACAGATTGCATGTCAAAACTCATTATTGTGTCAAGATGATATCAGCATGCCATGGTACACTGCCCAAAGATCTTCACTTCACTTCACTTCATAGCCAAACATCTTAAGATTGTGGTGCTTAAGATGTTAGTGGAAACATTAGCTTTATTTAATCTGATGTCCTTCTTCTTTAAATACACTTATGGAATATTAATATGGATTCATATATTAAAGGGAAATAAGTTGTTACTTATATTGTTACAGCTATAGATGACTAGTAAGTATCTCTAAGAGTCTAAAGCAAGTAGCATGCAAACAGTTTACCTTGGTTTACCTGAGTTCATTAAGTTCTGGGTTCAACCAACAGTCCAGAAAGAGACCATATAAAATCAGATTAAGACAAAAAATAATGGAAAGAACAGACTACAAGAGGGAGAGACATAAGTGGGGAGACAGGAGGACAGAACTTAAAACACATACCACCTGAGAGGTCCTAGTTTGAGATAATCTGAAAAGAGCAATTGAAGATAAGTATTTAAATCTTGCTAAGAAAGCTTGCTATTATGCAGTTTTTAGGGAGCTAGGATTTCCCAAGTGAAGAATCCCTTGGTTAAAACAGCCTGCCCTGCTGAGTGGTGCATTTCTAGAATAGGGAGATACAGTAGATTCAAATGTGTTTTGTGGCATCCAGGTTTGCAGAGAAAGAGAACAAACTATAGGTTTTAGTCTTTTTACTTCAGAAGGCATCTCTTATTAGTTTAAAAGTTTATATCTTATTCTTGCTTTTGTAAGCATTAAGAGTTGTATACTTGGTAAGAGTCTAGGATTATTCTGGGTGTTTGGAATGTTAGGCCTGTAGAATGCCTTGTCTTAAATATTTGTTCAAGTGTGCCTAAATTATTATTCAATAAAAAGTGTGCCAGAGAACTCACATACTTCTAACTATACCACCCGCTTGGGTATATTGGAGAAATCCTTACAAGTTTAGGGTTATAATAATTTATTTTATTTACTGATTTATCTGTTCAGTCAATTCCTGTTATTCACCATTTTCGTTAATCTGACCTGCAGGCCACAGTATGTACTGTGTGTCCGAACAGGTTGTTAGCAGTACTGGGGCTCCACAGGGGACTGTCCTTGCACCATTTCTGTTCACCTTTTACACCTCTGACTTCAGGTACAACTCTGAGGCATGTCATCTGCAGAAGTTTTCGGATGACTCTGCAATTGTGGGGTGTATTAGAGAGGGGAGGGAGGAGGAATATAGGAGGTTGATTACCAACTTTGTGGAGTGGTGTCACCTTAACCATTTCCAGCTAAACACCAGCAAGACCAAAGAAATGGTCATGGACTTTTGAAGGAATAAGTCTCCACTTAACCCTGTTTCCATCCAGGGTGAGGACATAGAGCGGGTGCAGTCCTAAAAGTACTTAGGGGTACACCTGGATGATAAGCTGGAGTGGTCTGGTAACACTGACGCCCTGTACAAGAAAGGTCAGAGCCGACTCTATTTTCTTAGGAGGCTCAGGTCCTTTGGTGTGTGTGGAACACTGCTACACATTTTTTATGAATCAGTGGTGGCAGCAGCCATCTTCTACTCTGTTGTGTGCTGGGGCAGCAGCATCATGACAAGAGATGCAAATAGGCTCAATAAACTCAAGAAGGCTGGCTCTGTGTTGGGGCTGAGCCTCGACCACCCTGGAGGTGGTGGCTGAGAGGAGAATGCTGACCAAGCTCACAGCCATCATGAACAATGCCTCTCATCCGCTTCATGGTGTCACGATATAGTCCCTCCTCCTTAAGGGTGCTCCAGCCCCTTCACTTCAGACTTAATTCTGTGCACCTGACCCCTTTTCCCAGCCCACCTTAAAAGCCAGGCGCTGACGTTCATCCTGGCTCTGCATCTGGTTTCCGCACCGTGCGAGTCCGGGACCTGGAAGCGCCTGGTCCCGTTAAAGTTTTAATCTCCCGTTCCCTGTCCGCCGGTTCCGACCCGGTTCGTATTTTTAATTCCTTGTTTGGATGGATCTCCTGGCTATGGACCTTCTTACGTTTTTGGATTCCCTCTATGGATTACTTTTGGATTGTTTGCCTCGGCCACACCTCCCCCGTGCACCAGCGCACTTTGGACACGCCCCCTCTGTTTTCAGCCCCGTATTCCTGCATGACTTTTTCCTAGTGTTTCCCCACTTCTTCGGATTGTGTCGTCCGCATAGGGTCTGGAAAGAACTGTTCGTTACACATGGGACTGTTATTGGGCAGCGGAGCACTTTCAGCAACAGACTGCTCCAGCTACGGTGTTCAAGGGAACGTTTCCGCAGGTCTTTCCTCCCGGCTGTCAGGATGTATAACGCTGCCCTAGGCTAGGACTGTTAGCCCTTCATTTGCTTGTCTATGGACAACATGTTGCTCCATTGTACTTTTTTTGGACACCCAATCAATATATACCTATGCACATTTTGCACATATTTTATTGTTTTTACAGTGACTATGATCATATTTTGCACACACTTATGTATTTATTTTTATTTATTTATTTTATATTTATTCTGTATTACTGTACATATTCTAATTTTTTGTATATTCTGATGTCTGTTTTTTTTTGCTTGTCTTGGGCTGGACTGCTGTAACATATCAATTTCCCTTCAGGATCAATAAAGTCTTATATATCTATATTAACTCCCTGAGGCTCTCTGTTGGTGACTTAGTAGGACTTAGCAGCTCACTGTGTCTTAGCTGATGGGAAGCTGACTGCAGTCCACCACTACAGCAGTAACACCTACAAATCAATTTTGTGTATGCTTGAGATGCATCAGTTTGCATGACTAAAAACTGTAGATAATTTGCTTTTCCTTCAGTAATAATAGGGGAGAGGAGGAGGGGAACCATGAAAAATGTGCAGCCAACTGCTGTCAGTTATAGAAATAATGAAATGCAATGTTTTTAAAGCCACTACATATAATTTATTTTTTATAAAGAAAATCTTAAACTTCTTCTCTAATAATAAAATCTCACAAATAATATATATATATACTATATTGACATTTTTATTAATTGTATATACCACAGTATCTTAAATATTCACTTTGCATTCACTCATTCTTAAGGTGAATGGCCATTTGCCAGCAGTTTTCTTAGACTCTACGTTAGAGCTCTCTGATATGACCAATGTGATGTGTTTGTCAGATTTCATGTAAAGAAATCTTAAAGGTGTCAAAAATACGACTGTTTTGATTGATTTAATATGGCAGTGCACTGTGCTTCTTCTTCTTCTTCGCATGTTCCCACTTATGTGGGGTCTGCTTGTTTGCACCGATTTTTCCACTTCATAAGGTCTGTGGCGTCTCGGCAGGTGACTTTTGCGAGGCGCATGTCGTCTTTCAGCCGATCCAGCCAGCGCGTAAATGGTCATCCACGGGGCCTTCCACATTCAATTCGAGGGCGGTCTTTGCCATTGATGTGTCATTGCTGCGGAGCACATGTCCATACCATCGCAGGCGCGATTCCCTCATTTTCTCAGTGACAGGGGCGACTTTGAGTGTTTTTCGCACCTCTTCATTCATGACATGGTCTAGTCTTGTCAAGCCGAGGGTCGATCGCAGCACCTTCATTTCCATCATATGGAGTGCCTGTTCATGTTTCTTTGTCGTTGGCCAGCATTCAGTTCCGTATAGGGCCACTGGTCTGACCACTGAGCGGTAGACTTTGGATTTTAGGCGCAAAGGGATCTTCTTGTCGCTCAGGACTCCAGTGACCTGCCGCCATTTCATCCAAGCGGCGCTGACTCGCGTCTTGGCATCTTGGAGGGTAGTTCAGTCGGAGTTGACACATTGTTCAGTTGGACCCCACCAGCTGCGATTGTGCCATCGGTTTGATCACCGCATTCCAGGTACTCCGTCTTCTTGATGTTCAATTTCATCCCGAATCGTTCAAGGCGCATCTTCCACTCCTGTACTTGCTGTTCGAGGCTGTGTCGCGTTTCACTTGCTATCATAACATCGTCGGCATACAATAGCGTCCATGGATGCCTCGTTTGGATATCTTTGGTCACTGTATCCATGCAAAGTATGAAGAGCAGAGGAGACAAGGCTGAGCCTTGGTGGATGCCAACATTGATCAGGAAGGTGTCTGAGGTTCCAGCTGGGCAACGTACTGAGCTAGTGGCCTTTTGGTACAGGAGCTTTGTCCAGCTGACATAGGCTTCGGGGAAGTGGCGCTGTCGCAGCACCAGCCAGATGAGATCGTGCGGTATCCTGTCGAATGCCTTTTCCAGGTCAAGAAATGCTATGTGGATCGTTTTCCTCTTCTCGTGGTGCCTCAGTAGGCGGGCTGCGTGTATGGTGTCTGTTGTTCCGCAGTTTTTCACAAAGCCGCATTGGTTTGGTGAGATATCGATGATGGTTCTCAGTCGTGCGTCCAGCACACGCTCGAAAATCTTCATTGTATGGCACAGCAGCCGGATCGACCTGTAAATGGAGCAGTTGTTAACGTCGCCTTTGCCTTTCCAAATTGGCACTGTGATGCTGGTTTGCCACGTTTCCGGGGTTCTTTTCCTCAATGATCTTATTGAAGAGGTCCGCGAGCCATGCTGCTCCTTGTGTTCCAAGGAGCTTTCATAATTCGGCTGGGATGTCGTCAGTTGCTTTGCCACTTTTCATCTTGTTGATGGTGGTGATTACTTCTGCGATTGTGATGGTGGGTACTGGGCCGGAGATGGTATCGGCTGCTGGTAGTGGAGGATGCAGAAATTCCTCGTTGCATATTTTCTCGAAGTAGTCCTTCCAGCGCAAGAGGATGTCTTTTGGCTTCTGCAACATCTGCCCATTTTCATCTTTGATGTTGATAACGTATCCTAGGTCTTATGTGGCGCGGTCGCGTGCGCAGGCGAGTTTGTAGATCTTGTTTGCCCCACCAGGCATGTCCAGTTGGTCATAGAGGTCCTGGTAGTGCGCCGCCTTTGCCGTCGCCACAGTCCACTTTGCAGTGGATTTCAGTGCGCGGTATCGTACAAGATCGTCTGGGCATTTTGTCTGCCGCCAGGTCTTGCAGGCTTCCTTTTTTGCCTTGGTTGCCTGCTGCACATCGTCGTTCCACCACCAGGTCTGTTTGTCGATAAGGCACCGGCTTGGTTTTGTGGTTCCAAGGGTGGTTGCGGTGCATGTCTTGACACGTTCAGCCAGGTTGTTCCAATCTTCGCCGGCTGTTGATCTTGGATTGGGCACCAATTGTCGCCTTCAGGACAGCTTGATGTTCTGGTAATTTCCACCATTTGATGCATTCAATCTTGGTGGTTGGTCGCACTGGGGATTGGACTAGGCGGACTTTGGCATCCAACACCAGTAGCCGATGTTATGGGGCGATGCTGTTGTACGGGATTACTTTGGTGTCAGTGACCATTTTGAAGACTTGTCGTCTCACCATCCAGTAGTCGATCTGAGATGTTCAACTGCCGCTGTAGTAGGTGATGAGGTGTGATTCCCGCTTTTTGAAGAAAGTGTTGGTGATGGCCAGATCCCAGGCTTCTGCGTGCTCTAGGATCCGGGTGCTGCCTTCATTACGGTTGCCATGTCCTTGTCCGCCATGGTTACGATCGAAATTATCTTTTGCTTGGCCAACATACCCATTGAGGTCTCCACCAATGAAAAGAATTTCGCTGTCATCGACGGCTTGGACGTGCGTTTCAAGGTCGTGCCAAGATTTCTCTTTCTCCTCGTCTGGGCAGCCAGCCTGCGGTGCATAGCATGACACAAAGCGCAGTGTGCTGGTTCCCATGCTGATTTTGGTGGACATGAGGCAGTCGGTGATTCAGGCTAATTCGGTGATGCTGTCGCGGATCCACTGGCTTACGACCACACTGACACCATTTTGTGTCGTCTTCTTGCCGTGGTAGATCAGCTTATAGCCTTCTCCGATTTCTCTTGATTTTGCGCCGGCCCATTTGGTCTCTTGAACGCAGGCAATGTCCATTTTTCGCTCCTTCAGGGAATTATCCAGTTCTCGGCTTCGGCCCGTCATTGTTCCGATGTTGATGGTCGCCAGCCGGATCCTTTTTGGCTGTTGTTGATGGACTAGCTTCTTTAACCGGCTCTGTCCTTGAGCCGGTAGCCCTCGCCCATTTCTCGCAGCGTCCGGGCGAGGATGCTGCGCATCGCCTGCGGGGGACGCCCTAGCATTTCCTGTATGTCGTTGAGTTGTCGTATGCATTTTGAATTTTTCTTCAGCCGGCTTGTTGCACGGCCTGTCGCTGAAGTCCCTCCTCCTTTCGTAAACAGACTTGGGACCATGGCGGAGTTGGCAGTGCACTGCAAAACTGTTATATTTAAAAAAAATATTCACAGCTGACACATACTATTGGGTCTAATGATCTATGTTGTAACTTGTAGGTTTGCTTCTTTTATGGTGGAGAATAAAATGAAATTCATCATTCATGAGTGGAAATGATGGTTGAAAGAGGAGTAGGAGGTCATGAACTCTGAACAACTAAAACCATAGAAAACTGAGTGAATGTAGGGTGATTTTTTTCTGAGAGTTAGAATGCAACTGCAGATGTTCTAAGATGCTTAGGAGTTGTTTGCCTTTTAGGAGCAGGATAATTTGCTGATGTGAAATGGCTCACCAGATGTTATAATTGACTAATACACTGGAATAAATAAGGCCAGATTAAAAATACCTTTATAGAAAAAAGTGCTTGTCTGGTTTGATGAAGGTGGTGATAACTGACAACATACAAATACACTAGCCTCCATGTTAATTCTCACCCTTAATGAATTGTAACCAAGATGGTTAGATGGTACGTAAATGTCAAGGTGTACATTCAGCATTTTTCTATTTAGGTAAATCAAAAACTAAAACATTATGAATCTCAATGTTCTATGTATAAAGAGAATATTGATCAAAAATGGTTATATAGATTTATAAGTCCCCTTAATAGTGAATATTTATATGGACGTTTACAACTAAAGGGAAGAAAAAGAAGAGGGTCATAACACGTCTGAAGGTCATAACAATATTAATTTAGGAACATAAACATATTGTGTAAACTGTATATGGCTGGTATTGGTAGTTTAAAAAAAATAACACCAGTATTCCACCTTCTTTCTAAACATTTTAAGCATCAAAGTATTTCATTCGGTTACATACTGTGGTTATTTTGGAAAAGTTTTCATGTGCTCCTTCTGACTATATTGAGTTTATATACTTCGTAAAAAGTTATAATATTTTAACCTTTTCTATGAATATTTATGCTCATTATCGCTGTAAAAATGCATACTTTTTTAGTTTTGATTAATAGGGAATATAATATGGAATTGCGTATCTAAAGAAATAGATATAATTATATAATTATATTCATATAGCTCAAATTATTACAGAGTACACTTTTTACCTGCCCTGTTCAGTTATAGCTTAAGTTGTCAAGTGGCGCATTGGTGTAATGGCTTAGGCATCTGACTTGCATGCTGGAGGTTGGGGGTTTGAATCCAGCTCTTGCCATGAGTTTTCTTTGAATAACTAAAATTGTATATATTATCAACACTATATTGATTTTGTTGGTATTTCTAAATATCACAACACGTTCAAAGTTTGTGATTTAAAACGGGTTTAGTCAAAAACACGAAATCCACAGAAAACGGATGATTTTTCTTCCTTGCGATCAGCTTAGAATCTTTGTGTAAGCTGTAAGTTTTTTTAATGTTTTAATTAAACATTTTAAACACTTTCATTTTGTAAACACAACACACATTTCATACAGATACAGTACAATTACATTCTCTAGTCTTCCCATGGTGTGAAATGAATTAGCAGGTGTTTGAGAAAACAGCGCACTGCCCACTGAGCTTAGTCAGAGAAGAGGTGGCGCTGTAAGGACACCATCCTGGAGCTTGCGGTGTTTATGGCACTGAGCATGTCTGCCTTTAAAACTTAATAATGGAATGTAAATAATTTCTTTTAACTTTTTAATTATCATTAAACAGCTTTCTCACCAGTTAGTTTGATATTTGAAATCAACAAAGCAGGGGTTTATTCTACTTCTAATGACGTTACACATGGAAAGATTATACATTTTAATCATTTTAAATTTTTGAAAAATAAATTTTAGAAAAGTTTAATTACACACAAATATCATAGACTATTTTAGATTGTATTTCTGACTGTTGTTACAGTCAACAGCCTGTACATATTTTCTATACATCTAAATAAAGTCAGGCATCAGGTGCATAAACTATTAGTAATCAATAATTAGTATTAAAATTCACACTGTGATAAATTGCTGCACTTCCACATCTTGTAAAAACATTAATTTGTAAGACTGTGTTCAAACATACATTAATTCTGACTATCAAAAAATAAGTAAAATACAAACTTATAAAATAAAAAATGATGGTAAAATATAATTAAATAATAATAAATAATAAATTAAACCAGGGTTCACTTTTTTCTGTCTCTCCCTACTGTCTCTCACCTGCTGCGATTCAGACACAGAATGGTTAAAAATCGGAACAGGTGAGGCAGGCAGAGGGAAGGGGGAGGGGGGTGGCGTCTTCTCACCTCTATGACTAAAGAAAGTGTCAAAGAGGAATGGCTTAAGTGACATACAGAGCTGAAAAGATTTGGTGTAGTCACCTCCTCTTTAAAGGTACACTCCATGTGGAAGAATTTTCACCTTGAACGTTTGTCCACCAGCTAACACACAGAAGAAAACTGAATACAAAATGTACTTGCAACAATAGTGATTACAAACATAAAAAAACATACTTGTTTTACACTGTTAAAGTGTACAGTGTATTAAAACTAACACTATGGGCACTACACCGTGAGTAACGCTACCCACTAAACCTCCCACAAATTTCACAGGTGCAAGGTCACATAGCTGATTCACAGCTGGATACAATTTTATCCTGCCTCGTGAAAGCAAAAATTCAAATATTTGTCAACATATTTACTAAAATTATCCATCTCGCTGTGTTAATCACATTGTGTGCCCCCCAGTGCTCACTCAATGTTCATACTCCCGGTAAAATAAAAAAATATTTAAATTTTAAAAAATAAAAACTGTTTTCCAGATTATCACCTCGCACCAAGGGGAAGGAAAAGTGCAGGGGGTCATTTAATTATTTCACTCTCCAGCACTCTGCCCAACCCCCCTGGACAGACAAAGTTGATTAAAACTCATTCAAAAGGGTGTGGTGTGTTAACACAAACTCTGCTTAACAGAGCCACTTGTAAGATGACTTTCTGCTCAATTAAATAAAGCTACAGTACACACATTATTTAAATTTCATCAACCAAAATTAGCTGTTTGTCAAAATCAGCTACTTTGGAAGCAGTTCACGACTTCTCAAAAGGTACCTTTTATCTCTCGTGCAAACTCAACAAAAGTTTAGTTTTTATAATTCCAAAATTTGAACGATATGCCCCAGGGACTCATTATAGTATTGTAGTGAATACTGTTCGTGCAGGAAAATCAAAATACTGCCCCTCCAAGCCGGGTTTCGCCTCCCACTATTCCAAAGACTTATGGTTTCAAAGTATGTGTGAAATATCATTTTTTACTCCAGTCATTAATCCAATCTATTTTTAGTCATCCAGCTAAGTTAAAAATATAGCCAAAAGGATCACTGTAAATGTTAAATTCCAAGCTGAAAAGACAAGACTCAACATGTCTTCTCTAACTCTTCAATTTACAGCTCGTCCATAGTCATTCATTATTAATATTGTAACGAAAGGTAGGCATACAGATGGTATGGGCCACATGCAGTGCGGTGACAGTACAGCCCTGTACTCCCTTGCGCATAACAGTGATGATGGCTGCATAGGTTGAAGAAGGTCTTCCATAGCTCATTTGGCAAAACCTCTGTTAAATGATGCAGGAGACTCGGGTTTGAGCCCATGTGGTGAAGGATGAACCATGACAGGAGCAGCGAGGGCACAAGCCCAAGAACTCGAATTTGTTACAATATTATTAATAATATATTCCATATTGCATTTAAATTGGAATGTTTTTACAAATATAAGAAGAGGTGATACAATATGTAAATATAACCCTTTTCCCTCCTTTAACTTAAAGAATTCCGTGATGAAATCCTAAATCACAAAACTTATAATAATTCATGCAGATACACACACTCACACCATAACCAACAACAAGCTATAATAGTGGACTATTTTTATATATTCGGCTATGTAAGAAACAAAGTAATTCTCTGATGGGGCTTTGAACCACCTGGGTGCAGCACACTACATGACAGTCCATTGACTATTTCCACTATAATGACAATAATATATTGTATATATATATATTTTAAAATAAATGTCAAATGTTTCCAAAATGTCCCCTTGTGATATTTTAGCTTCTTAGTTTAATATGACTCCATATTAATATTACTATCAAAAGGTATTAAATCAGTACAAGATTTATGAAATTAAATGAAGTTTAATAAAAAAAATAAAAATCTTACAATGTACACAGAGATTCTAAGCTGCTCACGAGGAAGAAAAACCACCCATTTGTCACACATAAAAAGTGGTTTTTAATTATCTAAACCAGTTTTTTACAGCTTTTAAAATCATGCAATGTTTGAGCAAGGCAGGAATAAGTCATTGTATCTTATTTTTATTTCGTTTTTGAAAATTAAAAAAAAATAATTTGCCCATTGTGTTGTTAAACTGTTCCCCGATTATTGGCAATTGTAAAAAAAATAATATTTCCACCCTCCCTCATTTAATTTAAAGATTTCCGTGAAGAAATCCTTAAACACAAAACCATTACGTATAATAATTCATCCAGCTGGTTTCCTGTTAAATGACGGACCAGGTTCATCCCAGGTGGTATACTATATATTACAGTATAAACTTTTTTTTTTAAATCCAAGTTAAATTGTTGGCTCATTACTGGCTGCTGACATTTGGATTAAGACAAAATATAGATTTTCTCAATTTGGATGTAAACCTGAAAGAGACACATCATATTCACAATGAGCTATAATAGTGGACTATTTTTATGCATACGGCTATATGAGAAACAAACCCAAAGTAATGCTCTGATTGCACTTTGAACCACTTGGGTGCAGCTCGCTACATTACAGTGCTCATTACCATTACAAGGACAATAGAATTTTTTTTTAAAAGAAACGAATGTCAAAATTTTTCCAAAGCGTCACTTTAGCTGCTTAGTTACACAATTCCATATTAATATAACTATCAAGTGGTGTTAAATCACTACAACATTTATCTTTTTACAATAACAGCAAGCTGTGTTCTTACTACATATTCTTAGAAAAGGAAAAAGTACAGAATATACAGATGCAGCCATTCAAAACGAGCGGATCCGCACACACCCCCACAGCCCCATCCGCACATACCCCCACAACCCTACCCCCACTCCCCCACAGCCCCATCGGTACACACATCCACAAACCCACCCGCACACACCCCTACTCCCTCACCTCACCGTGCCCGGCCACCACTGCGTCAGACAGCTGCTAGCGCACCTCACCATGTCAGGCCACCACTGCGTCACACCACACAGCTGCCAGTACACCGCACCGTGCCCGGCCACCACTGCGTCACACCACACAGTTGCCAGCGCACCTCACCGTGCCCGGCCACCACTGTGTCACACCACACAGCTGCCAGCGCACCTCACCGTGCCCAGGCCACCACTGTGTCACACCACACAGCTATAGGGGTGTGTGCAGGTGGGTTTGTGGGGGTGTGTGCGGATTGGGCTGTGGGGGAGTGAGGGTGGGGTTGTGAGGGTGTGTGCGGATGGGGCTGTGGGGCCTGGCGGGTCCTGGCTGTGGTCTGGCTGAAAACTAAAAATAAGATACAATTTACAGACATTCACAACATGTAAATGTTTTATGATATGTCTATGTTGTGAATGTCTGTAGATTGTATCTTATTTTTAGTTTTTGTTTTGTTTCACGTTAATTTATAAGGGAGAGTGTCATAGAGAAGACTCCCTTATCCCCATCTTGATTAAAATCGCAAACGTGTGTTTCATAAAATACTTTTATTTTTCACAATCTGGCAATGCCAGACAGAATCCACATTCACCGCAGCCAAACTGCCTTGCAGATCAGAACATCAAAGAAGAAAACAATTATTACGCCCGGCTTTTCAATGTAATTGCTTTAACTTGCTAATGGGTTACTGTAACAGTCCGTGTGTGGCAAGCTTCTAATGTCTCCTGATTTGGACGAAAGGAATAAAGCTTTGTTTGATTTCTGAAACCCTTTCTTTATGTCCTCAGTTTTCTTTTAACATTTATTTCTTTGTTTTGTGGTCTGGGTAATTGGAGGCTACGTTGTTATGCTTCCTATGGTGATATACTGTTTTTTCGCACAAAGCCATATTGAGCAGTATTTCTGCAGAAAGTTAGGTGTTAGCATAAACTATTAGTAATCAATAATATTAAATTTAGCACTGTAATAAATTGTGCTAATAATAAATTCTATTTTACTCTGAGAATATAGGGGGGAGGAAAAATGCCCATGGTCTTTTCACTGATAAACTTGTGTTAACAAAAACTTCAGTACAGCTAGGGCACCACAATTCACATTCAACCACATCACAGATCACAGATCAGTCCCAGTGTGTGAGATTTTGCTGTTTGATCTGTGCTTGATCTTTGATCTGAGCTTTAATAGAGAGCTTATCTCTGTAAATATATTAATATCGAGTGGTATTAAATGCAACTTTTTTTGTATAGATGACACTTTTCTAAAATGTCTTTAAAAATAAAAACGATTACAGTTGGCACAACTGTAGCTTTTTCACGATAACTCCTAGAGTTACGAAAACACTTGGTATGCGTACAAAATACATGTGGCTGTTTTCAGCGTTCCTTATGTCGTTTTTAAGCCATTTTTTTGACCACGCTCGAATATTCTTCTGTCCATATCTTTGGAAGGGAAACACAGAAAGCCTTCCAACCAAATGCATTTTAAAGATCACGACGTGAAAATGTTCACAGCCTCCACATAAAACTATCAGTGAGCTAATTCCCCTTTTTTAAACCTCCGGTTTTTCATCAATGCGTAATTACGCACTAACTGGAACCTGGGGGGACCGCTGTGTACACACGTTCACAACGCGAGAAATACTGCTCAATATGGCTTCGTGCGAAAAACCCATATATAACCATAGGAAGCATAACAGCGTAGCCTCTAATTACCCAGACCACAAAACAAAGGAATGAAGCTTTGATTTCTGAAACACTTTCTGCATTTTCATTCAGGTAAGGGTCAACTATATACACAATACTGCTGACAGCAGGAAAATTTCTTTACTCAGCAGCGTCTTAAAACCAGCACCCATGGTGTTCAAACCGATTTTGTTTTACACAGAAGACTGACACAGCTTTCACATTGTGAATCTGTTTTTCTAAAAAAACATGTAAGTGGGGGAGGTGGACTTGCCCTTATTCTAGGAATTTGCGCCCTACCGCTGTGTACATACAGTACGAACATGTTGTGATATTTAGAAATATAATGCCAATAAATATTTGCTATTTTAGTTTTCCAAAGAAATTTTTATTTGTTAAAAGAAAACTGATGGCGACAGCTGCGTTTGAACCTCAGGGTTACAACTCAATCACTTAAGCGATCACGCCACCAAGGCAGTCATGTGACAAGCACATCTCAATGGAAAGTCCTATACTACTGTTTGTGCAACAGTACATGAATATAGTTATACCTCTATTAATTTCTTTAGATACGCGATTCCATATTATATTCTCTATTAATCAAATTCTAAAAGTATGCTTCTGTTTACTCCGGTATTGAGCATATTCGCAAAAAGCTTAAAACTATCACTTTTCTCATAAAGTCTGTATACTGTATAAATGTACAGTGACATGGTCAGAAGGAGCAAGGAGCACGTAAAAATGTTTCCGAAATAACCACATGTAAGACATTAATGCTTAAAATGTTTTGGGAGAAATGGAATACTGGTGTGTATTTTTTCTTTAAAATACCAAGACCAGCAATATACAGTTTACATAATACGTTTATGTTCCTAAATTAATATTGTTTATGACCTTTAGATGCGTTATGCTCCTATTCTTTTTATGCTCAGCTACTAAAATTTCCCTTTAGTGGTAAAATTCCATATAAATATTCAATACTAAGTGGATTAAAACGTGCACAGTAAAGAGATTAAATGATTAAATCTTTCCACGATCGACCAACGCACCACGAGTGCCCCTGTCAGTCATTTTGGCCAGTCAATCACGTACCGTGGTAGGGCGCAGTGGTGCACGTGTAGATGCCCATGGTGCGGGTTTGTACCGTGCATTTTGAATGGCTCCATCTGTAAGCTTAGAACAATGTTAGAACAAGCACGTTAAAACCAGAACCCACTCTAAGATACCAAGTTAAGGACTTTGATGCATAAAATATTTATGCATAATAAAATTATTTATGATGAAGGTGTGTTTTGAATAATTACCTTTGAAAATATTTTTGATTTACTAGAATATTCATCATTTGTGAATAACACTGCTTTATGTAAATAATTAGTGTTATCTTGGACTTTCTTGACCAGAATTTACTAGAATGATTATTTAAATCGTTAAAAAGGAGCAAGCGACAAAAAAAGGTCTAGAACTTTGGGAGGAGTTGGAATTCACCAGAGAGAGTAACAAAAGGAGTTTGAGCACAGAGGGTTTCAGCCCGTTCTAAAATCATTTTATACTTACGAACAGGATTTATACAATATATACTTGAATTTACTGTTTATCGAGGGATATTGAACTTTGCCTCTTGTGTATCTGTTATGGTGGACACAAATTGACAGGGAAATCCTAGCAACAACAATCTACAGAACAGTGATGGAAGCGCATTGACAGAAAGGGACTCTTAGGTAAGTGAACTTTTGTGTTTTTCTTTACTTATTATAAACTATTGTAATTATAATTATAGTTTTGTTTTGTTATTGTAAATAAATTTGTAAATATATAATATGAAAAAAATCGCTGGCTGTTTTTTTATTTTTCTGTATCGTAACAGGTGAATGGTTGTGTACTTTTGTCCAACTGAGCAATCGTGCTTTTCTAAAATATACTGACTTTTTAATGTTTAATAATTAACATGATGTAATACACAATTTAAAATTATCAAACGTGTAGAGAGTATACAACTTAAATTCTTAATTGGAAAAAGATTGTCCCTCAGGAGTGACCAGGATTTGAAACCAGGCATTTTCTGGCGACAGCTCAAATAGTGTACATGAGACGTTAAGCTTTATTAGCTCCACCTGGTAGTTTTACAAGGTGCTTCCGGATACTATTATCCTATTTCAATAAAACATGCGGTATGTTGCGGTATATTGTGCCACGTCCACTGCGTTTTAACGCAGCGTACCTCGCACCTTTTGAATGGCTGGATTTGTATTGCCATCTTTGTGACTTCCAGTGAAGACAGGCTTCACTACTTTAATGGAAATATTTAATTTAGTTTAAAACATTTTCCTTTTCCAAAAAAATATTTCTATACATTTAGTAATATGTGTTGAGTAAAATTCAGACAGTTCTTAAATCCAGTAAAGCTTTGTTATAAATAGCAAATGAGCTTCAGAAGAATCTTAGTACTTCTTTCATAAAATTCCAGAGAGCCACAAACAGGGGTTAAAGTTTTACAAGGTTTTTATTTGTGAGAGGGTACAATCACTCAAGTGTTCATTTGTGCTTAATTAGCAACATTCTTTCAAAACTAAGTTGTCAATTAAGGGCATGTTTCTACACATTAAAACTATGTAACAACAAGGCAACATCTGATTAGCATTCAGAGCCCTATCTTCATTCCCTTGGAATTTTATTACCTCAGATGCAGGGGTATTCAGTGATCAGATCCATGCTACAGGCAAGGTCACTGTTAATTGAAAACAGCTCTATTTATACACCTGCATTTATTAAAGGTTTCAAAATGCAAAAAGCAGGAAAATGTAAAAGCACACTGAGTAGTGACAATTCATTGGAGAAGGCTGACCTTAGAGTACAAACAAAAGGACAAGAACATTCCCAGAGCAATATAGCCTACCTCCGAATTGCTTTCCTACTTGCAGGTGCTCAAAGTAATTTATATGAAGTTTATAGCTAAGCTTCTGGTAAATTCATGCATGATGCTTTCCCACAGCAAGAAAAAAAAATGTACATAAGGGGTGTAATACAAATGTACTGTATACATTAAGATGATGTTGTTGTCTGCCTTTCAGAGGTTTGCTTAATAGTGCTATAAATGTTGTTTGCAAATGATAACCTCCTAGTGCAATCACATTTTACAGACCCTTTGGCTGTAGTAATTGAATGCACACACAGATACATACTTATTAGTATGTGTAAATCATACAGAAATGAGTAATTTTATCTATATGTATTGAAAAAAAAAGTCCTGGGACAATATTTTGTAAGAAAACAAGTACCAATGAACATCATATAAATATTATTTTAAAGAGTTCTTAATTTATTAAAACATATAGAATGTAGGATATTAATGAACAATACATGTCTGCTTTATATTAAAGTGATGCACTTCAATTCACATTAACATTCTTTCAAAAACATACAGGTAATTAGAAGATACAATTACACAGGTCCACAAACTACACCTGTAATGGATACATATAGATAGAAAATATACCATAATCTGTAACTAATTTTAAAATACCATGTGTGGTGAAATATGTATTTACACAGCCGTATAGCTCCATGAAATGGAATCAGAAAAACAGAACTGAAACATATGGGAATACTCCTCTAGCTTGTAAATTTACTGATTTAGGTTTAACACCATGAACGTGAGGAAGTTACAGACTTGAGCGAGATTCTTGCTTCAAAATAGCAAAAATTAAGAATTATTACCTGTGGCAATTCCATCTAAAATCAGACAACTTACAGATATTCATGTTGGATAATATTTTCTTAATTTTCATAATTTAAGGCATTTGTTTTAATGAGTGGAATAGCAGATGCAGTAGCATAAAAGTGATGCCTTTCCTAGCAGTATCTGAATCTCCTTTCCAAATGTATTTTTTTCTGCAAAAGTAACTAGAAGATTCACAATAAGCCCAAATGAACAGAGAAATAAGCCAGCATATGTTAATGGAATATTTTTCAAGCATTAGCAATAGTAGTTGCATCAGATGTTCTTTAAATCTGCAACTTTTTAATTTTCTGTATCAAATCCCAGAACTATATCTTTTCAAATATTTTCTATTACTTTAACACTTATTTCCTCATTTTAATTGTTCTGGGTTCACTTGAGAAATAAATTTTCAATGTGATGTGATTTACTGTAATTATAATCATTACATACTGTATATATAAAGGTGTGAGCCTGGTCCGTACCTGGATGGGAGAACTTCTGGGAAAAACTAAGGTTGTTGCTGGAAGAGGTGTTAGTGAGGCCAGCAGGGGGCGCTCACCCTGCGGTCCATGTGGGTCCTAATGCCCCAGTATAGTGACAGGGACACTATACTGTAAACAGGCGCCGTCCTTCGGATGAGACGTAAAACCGAGGTCCTGACTCTCTGTGGTCATTAAAAATCCCAGGGTGTTTCTCGAAAAGAGTAGGGGTGTAACCCCGGCGTCCTGGCCAAATTTCCTATGCCTCCTAGTAATCCCCCTCTATGAATTGGCTACATTACTTTGTTCTCCTCCCCCCCCCCCCCCACCCCCACTCCGACGGCAGGCGGAGCGACGCGCCGGTTGGAGTATTCTCGGTCGTATTTAATGGCAACGTCAGCTCAAAGATTTAGTTCAAACCACCAAATGGACAAGCGGACCCTGCTGATGCGGAATTAACGCTAGGATGAGAGAGAAATATTTTCAGACAATATATAAATGAAACAATTTTTCAGTTAAAAGTTAAAAAATCAGATTGCAGAATATTGTCATGAAGAAAACCATAAGAAAAATGTCTACAGTCAAGAGGGATAAATGGAGGAAGAGACAGTGTTGGGTATACATGGCAGCTACACCTTTTGTGAAGTTAGAAGTTTATCTGAATGAAACTAACGTACTTAAAGAAAAAGCAGCAGCAATTCAATCGTATGGATTTTTGTATTCAAATGAGAATGAGATCACAAGTTCCCTTCTGGTGACATCACCATCACCAATGGCTGCTTAACTTTTTCGCTTTCTTGGTCGCCTTATAAAAACAACTGTTTTGAGAACTGTAAATAATACAGTAATACATAAATAATGGGTAATAATGAACAAAAGCAAAGAAGAAAAAAACACCCAAATCTATCCTAAAAAGGAACCTGAAGAGGAACAGGGAGACCAAAGTAGTTCACCCACTGCTCAATGGTTAGCAAGGCATCATTCAGACAAATCTGAACACCAAGTCCCTTTTCATCCTTGAAAAAGCTTTACTGAGCTGATAGATTCAGCAGTGATATATAAAAAAGACTAACTATCAGACTTTACTGAAGAATTGAACAGAACGAATAGAACGATAAACAAGGTAGAAGGGTGCACATGGACAACATGCTTTTACACCTGGTCCAGAAGCAGAAGCAACCAAACTGACAGTCCTGGACTGCAGGTAGAGGAGACAGAACCTGTACATGTACGAGGACCAGAGAGCAATGGGGCGTGAATGACCCAGTTGGCTGAAAAACTCTTTAGAGAGCAGCCAGAATTCACACCCTGAATTTGACTTGAAGATTGAAAGGGCTCAAAGAGCCCTGGGCCCTAATCCCTTAGACACCTGGTCCAGACCAAGAACCATTGTCATCAGGTTTCAGAGATGTAAGACTAAAGAGGAAATTTTGATGAAAGCATGAGGGGGGAAAAGGAGCTGTTTTGTGAAAACAGAAGGCTTTGATCACAATTATGTATTGATGACCATCAATGGAAGGAAATATTAAAGAAAAAAACATAAATTAAAATAAAAACTTCCTTCTAATATTCTTAACATCCAGTGCCATTCAAGTATGTCTCTAATGTCCAGTAATATACAGTATGTAATGATTATAATTACTAATGTGCCCCAAACATTCCTATACTCATTTAGTTTCCCCTGTAAATTATATGAAATCTTTTCAAATCTAACTTGTGATACAGCCTCTTTAATCCATTCTTTGTATGACAGTCCTGTACTGTCCACGCATTTTGGCAATATTGTTTTTAGCAATAATACAGAGAGTCAAAAATATAAAATATAAAAATAGTATTTTTATATTGAATTGCTACTTTAACCTTTGATAACTCACCAAGGATACATGTAATGGTAGTAAGTGGAATTGATATATTTACAGATGCAGCCATTCAAAATGCGTGCGTTATTTTGCGGCATACCCCGGTGGGCGTGTCGCGGCATCACGCAGTGTCACGCAGTGTGACGTGGTTAATCGCGCGTCATTTGACGCTCTGCCGGAAACTATCCGGCGTCACCTTGTAAAACCGCCAGGGGGAGCTTAACCTCTCATGTACAGCATTTGAGCCTTTAATTTTGAACAGTGTATTACAGCATGTTAATCTTCAGTCATTAAAATGTTGGTATATTTTATGAAAGCAAGATTGCTCAGTTGGACAAAAGTACACAACCTACCTTTATCAGAAATATTTATGCATCAAAGCCTTTACCGAAGATATTACTAATAGTATTAATAATGGATGACTTTGGACAAGCTGTATACTCAAAGTATAATTTCTTTAGCACATTTGTACAAGCACTTGGAATCTGTCCAAGCCATACTTTGTCAGGCATTTTGTTTTACTTCAACGGGCATAAAAACTTCCTTGCTTTTAACAGGGCGTTTCATAATTTCTAACTACGAAAATGATTTAAAATGCGACACCTATCATTCAACTAGAGCTTAAAATATCACAAGGAAAAATACACACCGGTATTCCATTTCTCCCTAAACATTGTAAGCTTCGAAGTCTTTAACTAACGTGATACCGGAGTCAACAAGCATACTTTTAGAATTTGATTAAAAGGGAATATAATATGGAATCGCGTATCTCAAGAATTTAATAACGGTATGATTATATCCGTGTACTGCGGCAGGGCTGTGTAGGGCTGTTTCGCCTGCCTGCTCATGCGAGCTGACTGTAGCCGACTGGTCTAGGTGCGTGCCTACCAACGGGCAGGTTGTGTGCTCGAATCCAGCTGGTGCTGAACCTTCCAGTTTTATTTATTTATTTTTTAATCGCGTAACATATTACCGTATGCAAACTGTACTGTATACAGTATGTATATGTATATTTAATGTCTTAACTGTGCCCGTTTAATTGAATTTTAAAAAATTATTTAACACGAACATTAAGCTGTTTACATCTTCCGCCTGAGAACAGTCACCCGTTGCTACCCAACGCAGAATGGTGATTGGCTGACACCATCTGACACCCCTCTGATTGGAGAAAAAAGACGTGCTAGTTTGCTATACATACTGTAACAGGAAGAGGATTTCTTTCTATTCAAAACGTGTATTTTAAAAGTTTAAGAAGTAAAAACCTTACAGCGTACACAGATTTATAAACTGATCAGGATCGTTATCTTTGTCTTATGCATAATAATATTCACCGCTCTGTGCAGCAAATTAATAATAAACTTTATTTTATATAGCGTTTTAAACGAATAAGTAATTAGATTGCTCATAAACCTAATCACTTGCTTTTTCTTTTTATTTAGGCTCAGATTTCAACTATAGATCGTATTATTAATAACCATAATAACAACCAACCAACAAAAACAACCATATAAACATAATACCAACCAAAAACATAGATAACAACCACAATACAAAATCAAATATATCAAACCATTTTACTCTCGCAAAGTCCTCCAATTATCATAATCCCGCCCCTTATGCAAAACCAAACCTTCCTCCCATCCCAGTTTATCCTGTTTATCATAAACAAAATCCACCTCAATTTTCAACATAAAGCATTACACAAAATCAATACCTCAACACTCCATACTCAACAACGATAATTCACAAACAGCCAGAACATGTAACTACACATTCCCAAACAGACCTAATTTCCATAGCCCCGCCCCTTATGCAAAACCAACATCCCTCCCCTGTTCTCTCTCTCCCCTGGCGGTTGTAATTGTTTTTATTTTCAAATAAATTTTAGCAAAGTCATGCATTTTAAAAATCTTAAGATTTTTATATTTATGTCTTTATTTAGTGGTTTCATTAGTGACAAAGGCTAAACTTTCTTGGAAAAATGTCTTTTATGTAAACCATGTTTGCTATTTATTCATTCAGGGCTAAAATATGTTCATTGTATTCTAATGAAAGAAGGGTTCCTTTCGCCGTAGTCGGGAGCCTAGCCTTTAACTAGTAAGTACTGTACTTACTGGGTTTTTGAGGGGGGGGGGGGGAGAAAAATCGTTTTCCCAGCCTAACAGTATTGTTTTTAACCTGTAAATTTGCTGGACAGAGAGGTGAACATTATTACACAGAAGACAAAGATAGCGATTTACGTTGCATTGTGTATCGTGCTGCTTTAATACAGTTTTAAATAATTGGAAGTCTAAACAGTATCAGCTTTATTTATGGGTTTTAAATAAAGGTGATTTAAACGCGATTTAAATCAATATAAATGTTTATATTGTAACGCATAGGTGACTATTCATTGTTATTAAAATGACTTAAATTCGATCATGTTGTGATATTTAGAAATATACATTTGTTTGGTGCGAGTGAAGTTTTATTTAATCTCTGAGCCATACTGATTCTTCTGGAAGCCAGTTTCCGCCAGGGAGTAAAAAAAAACACACTATGGTATTCTCTCCAATGCAGTGCAGTTAAAAACATACCTCTGATGCTGCTCCTAAATGAATATCGTTTATGACCATCAGAAGCTTTATGCTCCTTTTCTTTTTTCCAGTGGATTGAACAGGGAGAGGCATTTCATGATGTACTTTTCACTGATGAAACAACAGTGGCTCTGGAACAGTTTTCAACCATGTCGTTTTATAAAAAGGGGAGATATGTACACGTTACTGAAGCTAAACGTTTAGCCTTTGTCACTAATGTAAACACTAAATAAAGACGTATAGAAATCCCTACGTTACAGACTTTATATGGCTGGTATTGGTAGTTTAAAGAAAAAATACACACCAGTATTCCACTTTCTCCCTAAACATTTTAAGCATCAGAGTCTTACATGTTGTTATTTATTGCATAATTTAATTTTGAAAGCCACTGAGACATCAGGTACTACTGTTGTATGGTACAAGTGTGGTACTTTTAGGGGTTCCACGGTACAGAACACTAGTTATTTAAATATGATTGATAGATAAATAGGCCCACTTTATTCATCCTGAAGAAGATAGAAGACATCCTGATGTCTTAACACAGATACTACAGTGCTTAAGTACTACTCACGTATATGTTTCTAGGTTTATATTATGCATTTCATACGGTCAAATTACTTTTGAGCAACTAATAAGAAGCGCGAAACGGTATGCGTTTTAGTTTCGTTTCGTGCTGGGACCCGTGGATTGATTAGAGATATCAAGTACATACAAGTCATTTTTTAAATGTTGTAGTTCGTCTTGAAAAAATGTTACGAGTACATCATCTATCAACAATTACACAGGTTCTGTTTCCATATTGCGGATTTTGGTTACGTAATATTATGTTCTAGATTTCACGTTGTGAATATATGATTTGGGCAAACAGAGCCGCAAAGAAGTACATTATGGGTGGTTGTTTTTTTTTTGCAGTTTTATCTAGAACAAGCGATGCTTAAACCTTTGTCTGATTCTTGTGAAACTATCCACACGACAGTTACAGTACCTAGGAGTTGACTTCAGTGATGTCACTGATGGGATGTTTCTAAAAATCCATCCTCTGTAAAACGTCTTCTCTAGTTGTCCTGCATATGTATTCGCTAATGAAGCTGTGTGTTCTGAGCCTGGATCTCTACATTTGTGTATGAACCAGCTTAGAGGGCTAAAGACAGCTTGTGTTTAAATTGAGTGTAAGGCAATTTATGCTTCTAAAGTCATGGTCAGCATTTTTGTACTGTGCTGTAAACTTGTTCTGTGCCAAGTCACATTATTTTATAGCGTTTTTATAGCGTTATCAAATCCGGTGGCGCGGTGTTAGTTTCCTGACTCCCATGTCACATGGTCTGTGATTGAAACCTGTAATACCGGTTTAATTCGTCACAGCCAGCACTCCGGTTGTAAAGTAGAAGCAGGCGAGATTTCCAGCGAAAAACACCTCCCCCTTCTTCAGGTGTGAGGGTCTTCTGCTCAGAATGAAACGCTAAAATGTAATGTAGGCTCTGAATGGGTTCAATTGTGATTTGGGCTTGATTAAGGTCGCTGCCTTTCATCTAAAACCCTACTTGAATCCTTCTAAACTAAAAATCAGTGTTAGTGAGTTCTAAATAAAGAGGTATCCAGGTAACAGTGAAACGGGCGGACAGTCTGGGGAGATCGCCCGTTTTCCATGTAAATAGTTCCCTGGTTCCGCACCCCTTGGTGTTTCTCTCGCTCTCTCTCGGGTCACCTGATCATTAGCTCGAAAGATTTGAGTGCTTTGTGTATATTCTAATGGTAGTGGGGGCAGGGTGTGTGGGAACAGGTTTGGTTGAAATTGCATTGGAGATCTATGTTCTTCACACCTGAAACATTTTCTCTGAAAGCATTTTCTTCGCTGTTTAACCGATCTTGTTACAGCATGTTACAGTTTACTATTATTAACCATATTAATTTTAAGTGCTTAATGTAAAATCTTGTAAAAATATATTTTCATTGTTCAAATATACATTAAGTCTGACTATCATATAATAAGTTAAATACAAAACTAAAGAAAAAATAGGGTTAAATATAATTCAAAATATTTTGCTAACAATGTTAACTGTTTATGAATAATAAAATGTATTAGCTAAGGAGTAGGATGGCACAGTTGTTAGTATGTTTTTTGTTTTGTTTCTTTTTCATAAATACAACAGTAGTACCTGATGTCTCAGTGGCTTTCAAAATTAAATTATGCATGCAAACCTGTGAACTAGAAAGATAACTAAGATATCCATCCATTTATAATGGTGGCAAAGTGGTTAGCATTGCTATCTTGCAGCACTGGGGTCCTAGGTTCAATTCCTGCCATCCTGTGTGTGTGGGGTTTACATGTTCTCTCTGGGTTACATGGTTTTTCTCCATATGTGTGATATGACTCCCTCTCGCACTCCAAAACATACTGGTAAGTTAATTAGTTTATGGGAAACCTGGCCCTGGTCTGTGTGTGTTTGTGTCTGTCTGTCCTGTGATGGACTGGCGCTATGTCCAGGGTGTATTCTGCCTTGTGTCCGTTGCTTACTGGGATAGGCTCCAAATCCTCTGTACTGGATAAAGAGATTAGAAATGGAAGTAAAGGCACTGTGTGGATGGAACTATACACAGTGTTAGAAACCCACTATGAAATGGCAGCATCTCACTGAGAATAAAATATTTTATACTGCTGGCTTAAGGAAACAGCCTTTCCACCTCTCTTGCACATCAGTATCCATACCTAGTTATTTAAACAAATTGCCTCTAATTATAAACATCTTAATATGCTGGCTCTGTGGATCCGCATCAGCTATGTTTGCCCATTCCTTCAATTCATGTGCATCCAACACACAGTTCAATGCCAGCAACTACACATAATCTAAAATACAATCCTTATTTCAGTATCTATGTAAACATATAGTCTGTTAACTTCATCATCTTCATCAAAAGTATGCCTAACCCCATTAGGAAGTGTTCTTGTTATAAGTATTCCTCAGCTTTCCCCAAACTATCTTCTTCTTGCCAACATCTCTAGTCTTTTATCTTGCAATAACTCAGCCAACACTTAAATCTCCAAAAGCTGCTTGTGTTAATTTCTTTAAATCACAAATATCATGTGTAAATACTGGCCATGTAATACTCTGCATTGTGGAATAATAGTTTATTTTAAAGGGAACTAGAGAAACTAAGAACTAGAGAAATCAAGAAAGGCTTTTTTTCTAGAATTAATAAATGCACATCCTGTTCACTGGGGAAATTAAATCCACACTGAGCAATCTTCAATATGTTCACAATATGACAGCAAGAATCCTATCAGGGATGCATTACACCTGTTTTCAAGTCCTTGCACTGGTTACCTATCAGATTTCGAGTCAACTTCAAAATCCTTATCCTCCTTATGTACTGTCCTACAACTGGTATTATTGATCTCCGAATTATTGTACTTGACATGACTTCATTCAGCCTTTCCTGAACGTCTATGACAGGCAGAGAGAGTGCTGTTTCTGGTGCGATCTTTTACAGCTGACATTTCACTGTTTTAAACGAACAAGAAATTAGATTGCTCATAAATCACTTATTCTATATAAACACAGCGTAATTGCCCTCCGAAAATCTTCTTTTTCTTGTTCGTTTTAGAGACCTTGATCGAAACTGATTTTAGATGTCAGAAAGGATTTATTTTCTCTGTATTTCCTACATTGCTTTGTCGAGATTTTAACTTTATATCTAGGCTCAGATTTCAACTATAAATCGTACAGTAATTAATAGCAGTAAATACTGATGTTTATACATAAAAAAGTCATGCCTTGGAGTATAGACCCCCAAAGGAATGCCATAGACTCAAACTGCAAAATAAACACATACAGAAAGAAAGTATTTGTATTGTAATTGCAAATCCTGGTACTGTATGAGTGATTGGTATGACTTTCCTCATTACAAATCTCTTATTAGAATTTAAATTTCTCTGTAACTCCAGGTCAGAACAGAGAAAATGTAACTGCCTTAAGGAGTTTACGATTATGAAAAATAGAAGGATAAGCATGATACGTATGTCTTCTGTCATTTTCTAAGTCATGTTACTGAGCACCAAATCTTATTGAGAATATGAATCCATTTAAGGTTTATACCATTAAAGTAACGGTTTATTCCATGCTGAAAATGTTTGTACCAGACTTTTTTGAGGCCTGTTTAATTGTGTCTGAAGTCTGATGTTGTAAATTTTATTGTTAAAAAGATCCATGAAAATGTCACTACTAAAGTTAGCTGGTACTGTTGGTACTGTAAGTGGCAAGTAGAGCTCATATTTTAGATTTTGTGTAGTTGCTAGCGTTGAACTGTGTGTTGGATGCACATGAATTAAGCGATGGACACAAGGCAGAATACACCCTGGACATAGCGCCAGTCCATCACAGGACAGACACAAACACACACACACCAGGGCCAGTTTAAATCTAACCTCAGAACCTTTCTTTTCAGAAGACTTAGTGTCTGTATCTGCTTCATTTTCTAATTTTGGTAGCACCTCTACCTGCTTGTCTTTCTTATATGCATTTACTTTGTAATCTGTGGTCCTTTTATCTGTTTTTACATCTACTGTATTGCTTTGAGATGCCACCTTTAATGGTGATATATCAAATAAAGTTTTTTATTATTGTTATAGGGAAACATGATCAGATTGTCCCTGGTTCAGAAAAAAAAGATCTAAAGTATACTAGTTTGTCACTCTTCTAATTCCCTTTGCTAAATGACTTTTCATACTAATCTGATCAATCTAACTGCCAGTTTTCTGTGCTTTCTCTATCCTGCTAGATTTGCAATTATTCTGAAAATTTTCATCTTGAAATAACTCATTTCTAAATACCTTTTTCACTGTTAACATCTTGCAGCAACTCTGCGACAAAATATACACTCTGACAGTTCATCCTGCTACCAACATTAAATAAAACAAATCTTAAGATTTCTATATTTATGTCTTTATTTAGTGGTTTCATTAGTGACAAAGGCTAAACTTTCTTGGAAAAATGTCTTTTATGTGTTGCGGAAAAAACTGACTTGCTTTAACAAAATATGTTTACAAATCCTTTCACCTGGCATTTTCGTAGTTAGAAATTATGGAACGCTCTATTAAAAGCAAGGGAGTTTTTATGTCCGTTGCAGTTCTTTTGCAACATGAATATAATTATATCGTTATTAATTTCTTGAGATACGCGATTCCATATTATATTCCCTTTTAATCAAATTCTAAAAGTATGCTTGTTGACTCCGGTATCGCGGTAGTTAAAGACTTCGATGCTTAAAATGTTTAGGGAGAAATGGAATACTGGTGTGTATGTTTTCTTTAAAGTACCGATACCAGCCATATACTGTATGTTTAAGTTCCAAAATTAATATCGTTTATGGACTTCACACGCGTTGCAGTATGCTCCTATTCTTTTTATGCTCAGGCACAAAGTAAAAGGGGATGCTTCATATTGCTTGACTAATTTTAAAAACTAAGTTAGAAATGCAGACGCTCCCTCGGTGCGCTGCTCTGGTGCGCCGGCTCTTACACAGTGCCTGTCTGCCGTAAGCGTTACAATATACATACCCAACACTGCTTGTACCCATCTGTCATACAAATAAAACACCTTGAATTGAATTGAATTGAGGGGAGAGGGGGGGGGAATACTAAAGCCAATACTGGCTCAATACCCTCGATGGGCTTTGACGTGCTAATGCGTTGGTTTAAGAGTCCGGGTGTGGCAGGCTTCCAATGTCAACTCGACTCGATTGGAAGACAATGAACGTATTTTGTGATATTTAGAAATATAAATTTGTTTGGTGCGAGTGAGGTTTTATTTAATCTCTGACCAAGGGAAACGTTTCATTTTTTTCAAAGAAATGTTTGTTAAAAAATAAAGTCATAGTTCTATGGGATTCAATCACAGACCATGTGACATGGGAGTCACGAAACTACTGTAACACACAGCGCCACCAGATTTAATAACGCAATAAAAACGCTATAAAATAATGTGACTAGGCACAGAAAAAGTTTACAGCACAGTACGATAATAAATGCTGACCATGACTTTAGAAGCATAAATTACCTTACACTCAATTTAAACACAAGCTGTCTTTCTGTATGAACCTCTAAGCTGGTTCATACAGAAAATGTAGAAATGCATTAGCCTGATTATGATTAAAAAACACATAATTAAACACGCGTTTGCGATTTAAATCAGAACACGATTTAAATCAATATAAATGTTTATATTGTAACGCATACTGTCCAGCCTCCATTTCTCTATAAAAATTTACTCTGTTGCACACACACACACAATAGAAGGAGGAACCGCTGTCAGAAGGGAAGATATGTTCAAAATATCGCAAATATCGATCATGTTGCGATATTTTGAAATATAAAAGTCAATTGATTGTCCATAATATCGCTATTCTATTTTTTCGAAGAAATGTTTGTTAAAAGAAAAGTCCAGCACCAGCTGGATTCAAACACACAACCTGCCAGCTGGTAGTCACACACCTAGACCAGTCGGCTACAAGACAGCTCGCATGAACAGGCAGGCGAAACAGCCCTACACAGCCCTGTCGCAGCACACGAATACCATTATTAAATTCCTTAGATACGCGATTCCATATTATATTCCCTTTTAATCAAATTCTAAAAGTATGCTTGTTGACTCCGGTATCACGTTAGTTAAAGACTTCAAAGCTTAAAATGTTTAGGGAGAAATGGAATACTGGTGTGTATTTTTTTCTTTAAAGTACCAAGACCAGCTATATACTGTATGTTTATGTTCCAAAATTAATATCGTTTATGGCCTTCACACGCGTTACAGTATGCTCCTATTCTTTTTATGCTCAGCTACTAAGATTTCCCTTCATTGGTAAATTCAATATCTACAACGGGCACAGCAAAGACGTTTTTACTGTAAGTCTTTCTACGACAGACCAACGGACCACGAGTGCCCCTGTCGGTCAACCAATCGCTTACTGCGGTGCCACGCGTCATCTTGCGTCATACTGAGCGACGTCACCTGCGGTACGTGTCTGTGACGCACACTTTGAATGGCTGCATCTGTAGGTGCCTGAGAGCTTTCCCCACTGTGGAAGACCAGAATGATTATATGTGCTGACAATAGTGCAATAGTGATCCTTTATGTGTGTTACATTTGGAACACATTGCTGTATTATGCCACTCCATCTTTTTAAATTTTTTGGGGATATAATAGAGTCTGTTTAAAAATTTGTACTGAAGCAATTTGTTATGTATAGCTCTAAATGGATAACTAACATTATGCCACACAGTATCCCAGTCTATGTCTTCTGACCCTACACAGAGTTCAGCTGTCCACTGAGATGCACAACTATCAAAATACTTAGTAGTTCAGATAGGTAGCTGCGTCAGCATGCGCAGGCTGCAAAGGAACAAGTAATAGGTTTATTCCATGCTGAAAAAAAGAAGAAAGAAAACACAACATTTTAGCCGTGGAGCCTTCTTCAGGTGTGAGCAACCTGAAGAAGGCTCACACCTGAACAAGGCTCCACGGCCAAAATGTTGTGTTTTCTTTCTTCTTTTTTTTCAGCAAGGAATAAACCTATTACTTGTTCCTTATCAAAATACTTGTCTGACCTTGCATTAAGGTTGTAAAATGTCTGAGCCTTCACTTGTATGTTAGTCTGCAATAGTTGCTGTAATTATCTAGTTCTTATTTTAATTCACTTAACGGAAAGGTTTTAGACAGTAAACTTTTAAGTTTTGAGTAATTTAAAAAATATTTAGCTGGAAGAGATGTTTGATGAGATAATTCAGAAGAGGACAACAATTTGTTGTCTCTAATCATATGACCCAATTTACTAACACCTGCTTGAATCCATACTGACCAATTAATTGGTCTTGACGGTATAGTTAGCCTTGGTGATCTAAATAATTGTTGATGTACAGATAGTGAATCGTCAAAAGATAAAATTTTATTGCAGCTTTTTAATATTTTAAAAGAAGAACCAATTGGTGTTTCAATTAAAGATTTAAGACATGCCTTGCTATAATACAAACTTTTTAAGAAGATACCTAGCTCCGATGTTGCATCGTGCTCAATTTGTACCCAATCCTTTTCTATTTCTGCTTTAAACCACTCCTTTGCTTGAAATGAGCCAAATGCCAAATAATAATTGTAAAAATTAGGTACTGTAGGTCTAACCCACAGTACCTAATTAATGTTAAAAAGAACAACAAGCTGTTTTCCATTTCCAGACCAAAGATGTAATCGTTTTACGCGGTGCCTCAAACCATTTCTTTTCAATTTCTACAGGTAGAATTCCCAGTGTATAATTTACTTTAGGTAGCATTGATATCTTGACTATATTAATTCTACCCCATATGGAAATAGGTAAACATCTCCATCTAAGTATGTCCCCATTTATTTTATTTAACAAGTCTCCTAAATTATCATCTCTGGTATATTTCAAGCTAGATTTTATTTGCAGCCCCAGATACCCTATCTCTGTTGTAACTCATACAGGGTGAGCAATCTTATGATTCAATGATAATGAATTGAGATTCATAAGCTCTATTTTGCTCCAGTTGACCTTATAACCTGACATCTTACCAAAACTTTGAATGACATCTACTGCTGCTGAGATTGATTTGTGCACATCTGTTAAAAACAGTATAACATCATCAGCATATAGAGCAATCTTATAAACATTTTTATGAACACCTATACCTTTTATCGGGACTGATGCTCTTATCTTGCAGGCTAAAGGTTCGAGTTCTAAATTAAATAGTAGAGGTGAAAGAGGACACCCTTGTTTGGTGCCTCTATATAAACAAAAAGGTTTGGATATACAGCTGTTGATATAAGATTCAAACCCATTTAATAAAATATGGGCCATAGCCAAACAATTTTAGCACATTAAATAAGTACTTCCATTCAACTCTGTCAAAGGCCTTCTCAGCATCCAGTGTGCATATAGCTGATTTTGATTTACTGAGTTTAGCATGATAAATCAAATTAAACAGCTTTCTTGTATTATCTGAAGAATATCTATTTTCATAAATCCTGTTTGATCTGGATGTATGATTTTTGGTAGCACCTTACCAAACCGATTAGCGAGTACATTAGCTAGAATCTTATTGTCCAAGTTCATTAAGCTTATTGGGTGGTAACTACTGCACAATGATGGATGTTTACCCTTCTTATATAAGATAAGATCACTTTATTAGCCATATACAATTTCTTGCATTAGGAATTCGTCTTTTCACATACCCCAGCTTGCTCTCCATGAGACACAGACACACAGACAGGGAGAGAAGCTTAGGGTTAGAGCGCAGGGTCAGCCATTGTACAGTGCCCCTGGAGCAGTTAGGGTTAAGGGCCTTGCTCAGGGGCCCAACGGAGTAGGATTCCTCTCCCAGCCGTGGGATTTGAGCCAGCAACCTTCCAGCCACAGGCACAGATCCTTAGCCACATGCCACCACTCTGCCCCAGGGAGCCCCTATACAAGGGTTATTAGAGACTGCCTAAATGATATTGAAGATGTGTCTGTTAACCACATATTATTAAATGTTTACCGTAAGATTGGACTAAGTATGGACTAAAATGTCTGGTAGAACTCAGCTGTATATCCATCAGGTTCGGGTGATTTATTGTGAGAAAAGGAAGCAATGGCTTCTTTAACTTCTGATAGAGTGAGAGATGACTTAAGAATGTTTCTATCTTCTGTACTAAGCTTTGGGAGGTCTGTATCTGCAAGAAAGCACTGCATATCTTTCAATGTGCTTAATACAGAGCTTATTCCAGGTTTCCTCCTGCCGACATGATGCACCCTTTCAAAGCTCCCTCCTTCCACCTGTTCTTTCATTAATTTCAGCTCTTCCCACATGAAAGTTTTCACCAGCTCTTTTGTTTTCCGATATGAATCATTCTCTTCTTCCTCTCTCAACCCCATTATTATAATATTTTTCCTCATTTTCTGACACTGTAAATCTAAGACAGACTCCTTTAGATGTGTATTTTCATTTTGTAATTTTTCCGTTGTCAACCACTTTCTTTTGAAGTTTAGAGTTTTCATTTCGAAGTTCCTCAATCAATGTATTAAATCAGTGACTAACTTTTGTAGCAGATCTAATTTCTGGAGCTTTTCAGAAATTGAGGCAACTTTTTCAAGAAGAAAGTGCACATCACGTTCAGATACCATTTTAACTTCCTTGGCTTCACTTGAGCTTAAAATCTCTCGATATGATCGTTTATTTTCATGCTTAGATTTACTCATATTTGAATACTTATCGATATAGTTCTCCAGACTTTCAATATACATAGTAGATTCACTTTTGTTGTGCATCCAGTTTGCTCCTGGTTAAGTTTAGCTGGCTACCTTAATCAATACAGATACAAACCAATCGGGTGAGATAAAAAGCAAGTCCTGCTCTATGCCGCCATGTTTTTAACATACATTTTTTTTGTTATTGTTTAATAAGAACAAAAATGAGAGAGTGAAAAAAAACCATAAAATTTAAAATGCCATTCCCTGCTAAAACAAAGGTCTTTTTACTATAAGGTGCTCAAACCTCAGCTGCAGACATCATCAGAGAATTGACCCGAATTGAGAATTGAGAGTTGGCTCACTTATTGCAAGATGTAAGACTAGAGATGTAGGTAGGAAAAAGATAATTTGGGGAAAGCTGAGGAATACACTGATAACAAGAACACTTCCTAATGGGGTTAGGCAAACTTTTGACAAAATGACAGAGGATGTTATAGACTGCAGAGGAAGATGGTGATTATATGTTAACATAGATACTGAAATGAGGATTGTAATTTTAAATTTTGTGTAGTTGCTAGCATTGAACTCTGTGTTGAATGCACATGAATTGAAGGAATGGGGAAACATAGCTGATGCTGATCCAAAGAGCCAGCATCTTAAGATGTTTATATTTAGAGGAAATTTGCTTAAATAACTAACTAGGTATGGATACTGATGTGCAAGAGAGGTGGAAAGGCTGTTTCCTTAAGCCAGCACTATAAAATAATTAATTCTCAGTGAGATGCTGCCATCTCATAGTGGGTTTATAACACTATGTATAGTTCCATCCACACAGTGCCTTTACTTCCATCCATTTTCTAATCTTTTTATCCAGTACAGAGGATTTGGAGCCTATCCCAGCAAGCAGTGGACGCAAGGCAGAATACACCTTGGACATAGTGCCAGTCCATCACAGGAAAGACAAACAGACACAAACACACACACATCAGGGGCAGTTTTACCATAAGCTAATTAACCTAACCAGTATGTTTTAGACTGCAAGAGGAAATCATATCACACATACAGTATGGAAAAAACCCACGTTACCCAGAGAGAACATGCAAACTCTACACCCACAGGACGGCAGGAATTGAACCTAGGGCCCCAGTACTGCAAGATAGCAATGCTAACCATTTCGCCACCATTAGAAATGGATGGATAGCTTAGTTATCTTTCTAGTTCACAGGTTTGCATGCATAATTTAATTTTGAAAGCCACTAAGACATCTGGTACTATTGTTGTATTTATGAAAAAAGCATACAAAACGCATGCTAACAACTGTGCCATCCTATTCCTTAGTTAATACATTTTATTTTTTATAAACAGTTAAAACTGTTAGCAAAATATTCTGAATTATATTTTACCCTATTTTTCCTTTAATTTTGTATTTAACTTATTTTATGATAGTCAGATTTAATGTATATTTGAACAATGAAAATATATTTTTACAGGATCCGGGGAAAAGTGCAACAATTTATTACATCGCTAAGTTTAATATTACTGATTTCTAACAGTAAAAAAAAAATACAGCATACACAATGATTCTAAGCTGATCACAAGGAAGAAAAATCACCCCTTTTTCACATATAAAATGTGGTTATTAACTATTTAAACCTATTTTTATAGCTTTTAAAGTCATGTAATGACATCAGGAACACATCATTGTATCTTATTTTTTATTTCTTTTTTAAAAAATAAAAAAATCGGGGTGTTCTCCTTGACAGCGGACACTCCTCCATACGCTTAAGTGAAAAATTAATAAAAACACCAATGTAAACTACATTTTTATTTTCAGCAAACTGTAAATATGACAAGTTCTCTAAAGCTTTCTCAGTCAAGTACGAGAATTCAACTAGGGAGCTATGTAAGCTTGCATAGGCAGCAAAAGATCAGATAAACAAGGAAGAAAACTATTTCAGAGAAAACAGTGTTTCATGTGTGAAGAATTCAGATCCCCAATTCAATTGCAGCCTAAACCTTTCCCCACACACCCTGTCCCCACTGCGATTAGAATATACATAAACAAAGCACTGAAAGATTTACAGTAGATGATCAGGTGTTTCACAGACGTAGGGATAGTACGTAATTCTGGCTTTATGAAGTCACACTTGGGATTCGATTAATTCAAAATAAGTTTTTTTTTTTAAATACTGCACCAGGTACTAGATCTTCATATTCATATTAAAGTTATATCACTGGGCAGTGGTGGATGGTGCTCTATTTTGTCAGCAACCTGCTAATCTGCTTAACTCCTGTAGAAAACATTATTTAATTTCTGTACGGAATGCTTGTTGCGTTTACAAAATTAAAGTGTTTCAAATGTTGAATTAAGAAGTAAAAAGAACTTACAACTTACACAGACTCAAACTACAGTATGGAAAAACGAGTGTTGCTAAAAAACTGGACATTTGATTGGTGGTTGCCTTATACCTATTTTTAAAAATTTAATCATAAATAAGATACAATGACGTGTTCCTGCCTAACTCAAACATTGCATGACTTTAAAAGCTGTAAAAAATGGTTTAAATAGCAGAAAGTCACCTTGCTCTTACAAGCGGCTCTGTTAAGCATAGTTTTTGTAACACAACACAACTTTGTCTGTCAGTGAAAAATATGACCACAGGCACTTTTCCTTCCCCCCTATATTCTCATGTACGAGTTGAATAAGCGAACCTTCCAATGAAATACAGGTTAATTTCACCCAAGACTGGCAGGAAACAGTCGAAACTCGCCACACCTAGACTTGATCAACCATTTTGACAAGTTCCTTGTAACTACATTGCTGTCGATATTGTAGCAATAGACAAAATGAAACGCTTGGAGTTTGTAATGTAGGGCGCTCTGAACGAGTTAAACTTTGATGCAGGACAAATAAATGAATTTCCCACAAGCTATACTGTAGTGGCAGTACAGTAGCAGTTTGAAATTATTCGTTGCTATTAATAAATCACTTAGCTTCAAACATGTTGTGATACTTAGAAATATCAAGAATGTCAATATAGTGTCCATAATATTTGCTATTTTACTTTTTCAAAGAATTGTTTATTTATTAAAAGAAATCTCATGGTGACAGCTGGGTTCAAACCCCCGTCCTCCAGCATGCAAGGCACACGCCTAAGCCATTACACCATACACGTAATCACATGGGAGTTAAATTGATGCATACATTTACAAAGAAAGTGTACTACTGTGATAATTTGAGCTATATGAATATAATTATATCGTTATTAATTTCTTTAGATACATGATTCCATATTATATTTCCTATTAATCAAATTTAAAAAGGTATGAGGTTTTTTACTGCAATAATGATCGTAAGTATTCATAGAAAAGGTTAAAACATTATAACTTTTCATGAAGTACATAAACTTAATGTAGTCAGAAGGAGCACGTAAAAACTTTTCCAAAATAACCACAGTATGTAACCAAATGAAAGACTTTGATGCTTAAAATGTTTAGGAAGAAAGTGGAATACTGCTGTGTATTTTTTATTTAAACTACCAATACCAGCCATATAAAGTTTACATGATATGTTTATGTTCCTAAATTAATATCGTTTATGACCTTCAGACGTGTTATGCTCCTCTTCTTCTTATGTCCAGCTACAAAAATTTTCCTTTAGTTGTAAAATTCTGTATAAATACTGAATATAAAGTGGGTTAAAACATGCACAGTAAATTAACTTTTATTAAATTGTTTCACTAACAACCAATGCACCATGAGTGCCCCTCTCGGTCATTTTGGCCAGCCAATCACATACTGCGGTACAATGTGGCGAACTGTGGGTAATTTCACGTGGTACGGGGTTGTACCGTGCATTTTGAATGGCTCCATCTGTCTCGAGAGACAATGGTTTTGCGCTGTGGTTTGTCAGTTTTTAGATTAACATCGCCTACTGTGACTGTACAGTCCAAGTCTGGAGCGACAGACTTTGTTGCAGTTTTCTCAGGCGAAGTTGACTCTGTCAGTAAAGGGGATAAGTGCCGTCTGCACTCCCTCGTCTCCTCCCACATCTCATACCTCCTCTGCTCACCCATCCCAGTGCCTGCCTTGACAGCCTGCCTCCACTTGCTGCAGTCCACTGCAATGGTTTCACATGTTCCAGGGTCAATATCGCTAGCCTTCAAGTCACATTTGCAGACATCTTTGTATCACAGAGTAGGTCTGCCAGCAGGTCTGGTGCCAGTGGCCAGCTCACCATACAGCAAGTCCTTTGGTATTTGGCCATCTTCCATTCGGCTGACATGGCTGAGCCAGTGCAGGCGCCACTGAGACGGGAGTGCTAACATGCTGGGGATGTGCACTTGAGTGAAAATGTCTTTGTTGGGCATACAATCTTTGTTATATTCCTAAGATTCTCTTTATACAGAGAAGATGGAAGGAGTTGAGGCAACGCTCCTGCCGGGTGTACAGTGTCCAGGTCTTGCTGCCATACAGTAGCGTGCTAAGCATGAAGGCCTGATACACCTTTATCTCCCAGACATTCCTGGAAAGGCATGCCATCATGCTTTACCATTGTGTTTCTTGAGCTTGGCATCTAAGGACAGGCTGCTGGTGATGGTGGAACCGAGGTAGGTACACTTTCCATGACTTCAAGGGTGTGTCCCCTGATGAATATGCTTGGAGCACTATTATCATCCAGACCCATGATGTTGGTCTTCTTCAGGCTATTGGTAATGCCAAACTCACTACAGGCACATGCAAAGCTATTGATGAGTCTCTGGAGACCTTCCTCGGAGTATGCAACCAGGGCAGTATCGTCGGCAAACAGCATTTCCCTGATCAAACCTGGCAAATCTTCGTCTTTGTCCAGAGTCGTGCCAGGTTGAAAAGCTTTCCATCACCTCTAGTGCTAATGTAGACACCATCCTCGGAGGAACTGAAGGCGTATGAAAGCAACAAGGAGAAGAAGATGCCAAAGAGTGTTGGGGCAAGCACGCAGCCCTGTTTTACCCCACTGTTGATCGGGAAGGTATCTGAGAATGAAGCATCGTGCTGCACAGTGTCCTGCATGTTTTCATGGAATGATGTAATCATCCCAAGAAGTTTAGGCGGGCAACCAAAATTCTGGAGGAGCACGAAGAAGCCTTTTCTGCTAACAAGGTCAAAGGCCTTCCTCAGGTCAATGAAGGCAATGAACAGTGGTCTTCTCTGCTCCCTACACTTCTCCTGGAGTTGATGCAGTGAGAAGATCAAGTCGATGGTTTATCTCTTTGCCCTGAAGCCGCACTGAGATTCTGGGTACACGTGACCAAAAGTTATGACCAAAAGATTAGAGTAAATCTCAAGTAATAAATTTAGATCAAATCAGATTCATTCAGAAGACACACACAACATAATATCAGATGCACTCTCTATATTATGAGGCATTTTGTTGATCAAAACATAGGGGCAATCTTGGTTAGTCTTGATGCAGAATAAACCTTTGATTAAGCCAAATGTTTTTTTTTCTATTAGGCATTAGTGAGATTTGGATTTACTGATACATTTATAAATACAAAAAATACTTAATTCAAATCCTACAGCACAAATCAAGTTTAAAAAGAGGTACAAGGCAGGGGTGTCCCCTTTTACCTGTCCTGTTTTCTTGATACATAGAACCCTTGGCAGAATGGATTAAATAAGACCCAAAAATAAAGGTAGCAACATGAATAAATGAAGTTGGATAGCTAACGATTCCCTTCCGGAAAATCTGAAACATGTTTTAAAACTTGGACTATGAGAGGTATTACACGAATACTGTACGTACAGTACCATGATGAAACAGAATCACCTGAAAATATTTGAAGATTTATCACAATAATATAACCTGGAAAAAAATCTACAGATATCTCCAAATTAGGCATTATGTAAATAGCTGGGTAAAACAACCAAATATCGATCAAGGTAATTTTATAGCTTCTAATCAGCAAGGCAACCAGAAAAAAATAATATCAAAACTCCATAATATCATTGAGGATGTAAAAAAAAAAGATTCAATAGAGTATATTACAATAAAGTGGGAAAAAGAAAATGATAAACAGTGGAAGAACATATCCATATTTTTATCAGTCTTAGAACTCAAGCGAAAGAAGAAGGAAGCAGTCATGTTGGAGGTTATGTGGAGATCAAGTAGCAGCTCGTATACACATATTCTGATCATGCCCGAAAATAATACAATACTACAAATTCATACATTTTACCTGTACTAACAAAGTAAACTAGACATACCTTTTGAATTCTCTGTTATGTATTTGGGTAATCTTACTTTTTACTTTTTGGAAGTAAAAGGTAGATATATACTAGGAATTCGTTTAGCTGCCAGTAAGAAAACTATCACAAGAAAATGGTTCACTAAAGAACCCACAACACAGGAACAATGGATCAGTGATGTGAAGAATTCCCGTGTCGACTTCCCACCTCTATGACTATAATGCCAAATAGGAATGGCTTAAGTGACATATAGAGCCAAGTAGCTGACAGTTTGAGGTAAGTTATCGTTTAAATTTTGCTTTGGTGCTGATAGGTTAAGTTTTCAAAACGCAGCCTCTAAGTCATGTTAATCATTTTTCGCCGTGTTTCATTGGTTAAACTCAATGATCACAAGCACCACCATGTTAGTTTTTAGTTCAGTTTGAATTTTAACTGTATGTACTGTCTGAGTATTTGTCCAGGGCTTTAAATAGATGGAGCGCCAAATATTTTCAGTGCCGTCTTCTCCACTTTAAAGGTACCCTGCTCATGGAAGAAGTTTCACCTCAAATGTTTGCCCACAAACTAACAAGCAGACACAAACTAAATAACAATAAAAATGTATATGCAAGAATAGCTATTAATTTTTTTTTTAAAAAACGTACTTGTAAGATCACAGTAATAATACTGTGGTAAAAATATCACAGACTGGTATAATAAAACTAACCCTCTATGGGCACTACACTGTGAGGGACATTGCCCACTAACCCCCTTTCCCAAAAATTTCACGGGGGCAACATCACAAAGCTAATTCACAGCTGGATACAATTTTATCTTGCCTCATGAAACCAAAAATAAAGACATATGTCAACATATTTACAAATATTATCTGTCTAGGTGATCTCACTGTGTTAATCTCATTTTGTGCCCCGCTGCTCACTCAATCTTCACACTCCCAGTATAATAAAAAAACAGTGTTTTCAGGTGTGAAATATTTGTTGTAACTGTTAATACAATGATGAATATAATTGTGATTCTCTCACAATATAATACTATGAAAACTATATTCACATGTCTGATAATTGTACATATAAAATATTAATAATAATAATATTAATAATAACATCATAACATGAATGAACCTCCAGACCATCTCCAGGATGTTTGGAAAGTGCTCAGGAGGGATTGTTTCGTGAAAGCTACCTAGCCCGTTATCATCTTGTAGTAAGGGGAAGGGAAACTGGGTGTGGGGTTTTATTTAACTTTCCATCACTCTCCCCAAACCCCACTACCCGGACAGACAAAGATGATAAAGGTGATAAAAATTCATTCAAAGGGGTGCAATTTGTTAACACAAACTCTGCTAACAGAGTCACTTGTAAGAGCAAGGTAACTTTCTGCTCAATTAAATGAAAGCTACAGTACAGTCAGACAGATTTTAAATTCTTCAGGCAAAATTAGCTGTTTGTCAAAATCAGCTACTTTGCAAGCAGTACACTGCTTCTCAAAAGGTACTCTTTTTGCCTCTTTTGCAAATTCAACAAAGTTTTTTTTATGATTTCAAAACTTGGACGGTATGCCTCAGGGACTCATTCGTAGTATAATCAAAACAAAGCCCCCGTTGGGTCTCGTCTCGTCTCCCGCCATTCCACACATGCGAATCCCATGAAATCAGATCCGCAGATATACCAAAACAGTAGCGTACACATCAATGAATTGCAGTATGATCACATACTTTATAAATATACTGTATATGCAGTATGAACCATATGGTTTTAAAGCCACTACAGTATAGTATGCATGAAATATTTTTACATATGGTGGTTAAACACTCTGCCAGTAAGAATAGGAACTGGATGGAGATGGATATATATATATATATTTGCATTATTACTGAAAAGCCACCTTTGCTACTCCACGTTCTCTCCCGCACTCTTCCTGATCTCCCCAACCTATTCACGTCCTCCCTGTAAACCTATCCAGCAAGTGAACCAGAGAACTCCACACAACTGAAAAATATTTCATACAGTTCAATTGAACAAAATAACAACAGGACTAACCTTAAATTAAAATTTCCTATCATGTGGGATTTAATCTGCATCACACCAATTTTTACAACAATAACAACATTGCAATAATCGCTACTTTTGCAAATACACTTTGTAGTGTTATTCAGTTTGTATCTGAGTGTTAGTTGGAGGTTCAATTTGAAAATTCTTCCAAGAGGAGGGTACCTTTAAAGCAGAGACTACAGCACAACAGAAAAATATTTGACGCTCCCTCTCTTTAAAGCACTGGCCAAATAATCAGACAGTAAGTATCGTTAAAATTCAAACTGAACTAAAAACTGCCCTTCCCCAGTTAACATGGCGGTGCTTACATTGAGTTTAACCAACAAAACAGGGCAAAAAATCAGTTACATGATTTTGGGACTGTTTCGAAAGCTTAACCTACATGCAACAAAGCGAACTTTACACGATAGGCTACAGTACCTCAAACTGTCAGCTACTTGGTTCGCTTAAGCCGTTCCTATTTGGCTTTCAGTTATTGGGCGGGAAGATGATCCTCCCCCACCCTTCCCTATGGCTGCCCGACTTGTCACCAATTTTAACCATTCTGTGTCTGAATCACATCGGGTGAGAGAGAGTAGGGAATCCTAGCTACAATACATTTATATAAGGGGAAGCAAAACATCAGTATTTACTGCTAGTAAATAGTGTATGATTTATAGTTGAAATGAGTGCTTAAATTTAAAGTTAAAATCTCTACAAACAGAGCAATGTTGGAAATGTGTATTTGTTCTGGAGCAGAAATACAAAGAAAAAAAATTATTTTTGACATCTCAAATCAACTTTGATCAAGGTCTCCAAAACAAAAAAGAAAAAGAGCATTTTCAGAGAGCAATTACTTTGTGTTTACATAGAATATATAATTAGAAATTTGAGCAATCTAATTTCTTATTCATTTAAACAGTGAAATTTCAGCTGCAGAAGATCACACCAGAGACAGCATTAGAGACTGCTTGCCATAGAAGTTCAGGAAAGGGTGAATTAAGTCATGTCAAGTGCAATAATTCAGTGATCAGTAATAACTGTTTAAAATGTGCATACATTAAAGTAGAGATTCTGGAAACTTCACAATTAAAGAGCTCTGTAGGAAAAGTAACAAAAGATAAAGAAAACATGCTTTTTAAGGCTTAAGATAAAGTTCAGTTTAAATAATTAAAACAAATGAAAAATTTAAAGTGTTAGTGATTTTAAATAAATGGTTTAGATGTAAAAATACAAAAATTCATATGAATCGTTTTAGAAATAGAGCATGTTCCTTTGAAATGAGCAAACAAAAAAAAGCTAAACATGACTAGACAGTACAGAAAAGGAATGCCAGAACACTTGCAAAAGTGTAAATATACCAATAAATTACAGAGCAGTGTTAAAAAAGAACATGTGAATCTGAAGCAGATTTAGCAGAGGGGCTTGAATAAGTAGGTGCATTTCTGACAGGAAGAGTATGAAGGTTTGAAAGCAGAATATAGATGGGATAGAGAGTCAGAAAATTAGCAGAACATATAGTACAAGAAAAGGCACAGGTTAAAAGTAAGTTCTTATGACTGTGACTTATGACTAGAGATGTAGGTAGGAAAAAGATAATTTTGAGAAAGTTCAGGAATACACTCATAACAAGAACACTTCCTAAGAGGCTTAGGCATGCTTTTGACAAATGGACAGCAGATGTTGTAGACTAAAGAGGAAGATGATGAAGTTAACAGACTCAATGAATATCCACTGTTGAATGTTTACATAGAAATTGACATGAGATTAAACATATTTTAATTGTATTTGAATCTAAATGAATTGAATTTAATTGAATCAATCCACGGAGCCAGCATCTTAAGTTGTTTGTATTTAGAGGTAATTTGTTTAAATAACAATTTAGCTATAGATATTGATCCACTGACATCTCATAGTGGGTTTCTATTACTGTGTATAGTTATCCAGTATCTTTAGTTCCAACCATTTTCTAATCTCTTTATCCAGTACAGGGGAGCTGGAGCCTGTACCAGCAAGCTACAGGCACAAATCAGGATACACCCTGGACGTATCACCAGTCCATTACAGGGCAGACACACAGACACAAATATACACACTCACACACAATTTATCCATAAGCAAATTAACCTAGTATGTTTGGACTGCGAGAGGAAATCATTAATAAATTATTTTTTTATAAACAGTTACATTGTTAAATATTGTTAAACATTCTTATTTAGATGTATATAAAACATTGAACTTAGTGTGACATAACATTCAGAAATATAACTGAGAATAGTTTGTGGTTTTGTATAAATTTAACTTTTCTAAAATTTATTTAAAAATGTAAAACGATTAAAATGTATAATCTTTCCTGATGTCATTAGGAAACACAATAAAGCTCCCGCTTTGTTTAATGATGGTTTCAAAAATAAAACTAACTGGCGAAAAAAGGCAGTTAATTGATTGTTAATTGATAATAAAAAGACTTAAAGTTAAAAGAAATGATTTAGGTTGCTTTATTCATTTTAAAAACTAAGTTTTATAGGCAGACGCACTCAGTGCCTGTACGCGCTCCAGGCTGCAGAATGCTCTTTCTGTATTACTGAGCTCCACGCCTCCTCTCTCTCTCACACCACCCATTGATGGAGCTCATTGGATGATACGCTATTTCCTCAACCTCTGACAGGACGGACAACGGTCTTGTAAACTTTGGCCTTGAGTCGGATTGGCATCCGGCGATCGCAGAAAACGCCGGTGACCTGGCGCCCGTTCATCCACACCGCATTCACTCAGGCCCTGGCGTCTGGGAGGGTGTCGCCGTTGCTGCTGATGATGGAGCCGAGGTATTTAAACTCACTTTCTTGAGATCTTCACCGCTGATGCTGATAGTTCCATCCGTTTGAGGGCCACACTCCATGTACTCGGTCTTCTTGGTGTTCAGCCGCATTCCATGCTCGTCCAGTCGGATCTTCCATCTCTGCATTTGGTGTTGGAGCATTCTTCATCCGCCAAGAAGACATTGTCGGCATAGAGCAGTGACCACGGGTGAGGTGCCTGAAGGTTGGCCGTCGCCGTGTCCATGCAGAGCACAAAGAGCAGGGGCGAAAGGGCCGATCCTTGGTGAACGCCGACGTTGATGGCCCACCACCAGGCCTCGGACGACGCTGGTGACGTTGCGGTAAAGCAGCTGGATCCATTGGACGTAGGCCTCGGGGACGTTGTGTAATCGCAAGGCGTGCCAGATGAGCTCATGTGGGATCCGATCGAACGCTTTGTCCAAATCCAGGAACGCCACATGGACGGACTTGTTCTTCTCCCGGTGCTTCTCCAAGAGCAACTGGGCAGGGTGGATGGCGTCTGTCGTCCCACACCCTTTGATAAAGCCACAATGGTTCATTGTGACACTGACCGTCTTGCAGAGTCTGGCGTCGAGGACCCACTCAAAGGAAATACCAAATTAGAAAAAAAAAAGTAATACAACTGTATATTATTGCTCAACACTCCTGTTCTGAAAGGTATGTATTTTATTATATTCAAAATAAATCTCCCTAGGTGACAATTATGATACTTTTAGTCACAATTCCATTTGTAACTCGATACAATACAGTGATGACAAAGTTTGTGAATGCCCTAGGTTGGTCTGTATTCTCATATTTTAGACTTCAAATGTTGTTATTTCTTCATGAAAGTCTTAATAAAACATAAAGGTAACATGAATAAATTTTGAACATAAGATTTATTTGGATTACGTCATTAAAATTATCTAAACAGTGTAACAGTAGAATATTAAATAAACATATATGTTTTTGAACATCATTAACAATAATCATTCATGAACATAAACATAATTTTTATATTTATATAGTTCATATATCTATATAGCTGGTTGAAAAAGCTGAAAATAAAAAAATAAGGTATACAACAGTATTTCACCTTCTAAATAAACATTTTCTGCATTGATTTCCTTAACTTGGTCACTTGACGCAGTTATTTTGGAAATAATAATAATAATTGATTACACTTATATAGCACCACCAATGAGCAGCATCCACCTGGATGATGCGACGGCAGCCATAGTGCGCCAGAACGCAGAGTAATGAAGCCAATTCATAGATGGGGATTATTAGAAGACCATAATTGGTAAGGGCCAATGGGAACTTTGTGGCCAGGATGCCGGGGTTACACCCCTACTCTTTTCGGGAAACACCGTGGGATTTTTAATGACCACAGAGAGTCAGGACCTTAGTTTTACATCTCATCTGAAGGATGGCGCCTGTTTAAAGTATAGTGTCCCCATCACTATACTGAAGCATTAGGACCCACAAGGACCGCAGGGTGAGCGCCCCCTGCTGGCCCCACTAACACCTCTTCCAGCAGCAACCTTAGTTTTTCCCAGGAGGTCTCCCATCCAGGTACTACCTAGGCTCACACCTGATTAGCTTCAGTGGGTTGCCAGTCGTGAGGTGCAGCTCAGCAAGGGGCACTTGCCAATATCCCTTCGTAAAATCTAGCGTACTGATATATCGGGTGTTACCTAATTGCTCGATTAGCTCATCTATACGGGGCATAAGGTATGCGTCAAACATTGAGATCTCATTTAACCTTTTGAAATTATTACAGAACCTAATAGTTTCGTCCGGCTTGGGTATCAGTACTATGGGACTAGCCCGCTCACTATGGGATTATTCTATTATTCCCATTCTTGACATTTTGTCTACCTCTTCCTTAATTAATTTCCTTTTGGCTTTAGGAATTTGATAGGGGGGCAGTCCTACCCTTTTTCCCTGGTTCGGTGATAATCTTATGTTGGATAAGGTGAGTTTGACCAGGTCTTCGGGAAAAAACATCTTTGTTTTGTCATAGGAACTCTTGTAATTCCTGCTTCTGCGACGGTGCCAGTTTCTTCTTCCAAAGGGTCAGGGGAGAAGTGGGTGAGCAGAACTTCTGCACCATGCCATCTCTTTAATAAATTCACATGGTATATTTGAAGCTGTCATCTTTTGTCAGGTTGCTTAACTTTATAGTTATAGACCCACCTTTTTCACCACCTCATAACGCCCCTGCCAGGAAGTCAGGAATTTACATTCCGGGGTCGGAACTAATAGTAGACTGGGCAAACGTTCAGAGATCGAATTCTTCCGCGACGGGGGTACCTTTAAAGCGGAGACGACGGCACCGAAAATTTTTGGCGCGCCCTCTCTTTAAAACCCTGGCCAAATACGAAGACAGTACGTACAGTTATAATTCAAACTGAATTAAAAACTACACATCCCAGTTACCATGGTGGTGCTTGTGATCATTGTGTTTAACCAATGAAACAGGGCGAAAAATCATTCACATGACTTTGGGGTTGAGTTTCGAAAGCTTAACCTATCAGCAACAAAGCGAAATTTACAGGATAGGCTACCTCAAACTGTCAGTTACACGACTGTGTATGTCGCTTAAGCCACTCCTATTTGGCATTTTAGTTATGGAGGCGGGAAGACGCCCCCCCCCCCCCCTCCCTCTGGGTGCCTGACTTGACGCCATCTTTAACCGTTCTGGTGCTGAGCCGCAGCAAATCAGAGAGACCCTACGAAAGAAAAAAAAAAAATGAATCCAGAGAAAACTCGTGTGTGCCCTGGTGGTAAGGGGAAGCAATACATCAGTAGCTACTTCGAGGAATTAGGGATAGATGTAGAATTAAAATCTGAACAAATAAAAAAACTAGATGTTAAAATCTTGACGAACAGAGCGATGATGGAGATCTACAAATTTTCCGGAGCCAAAAAATCAAATAGGAAACAGACACTTTTTGATATCTTAAATCACAATTTCGACCTAGGTCTAAGAAATGAACAGGAAAAATAATATTTTCAGCGAGTGATTAGTTTGTATGTACAGAGGATCATCAATAAGAAATCTCGCTTAAGAAAAAGTGAAAGGGAAGATTTTGACCGCCAGATCTTTGCTCTGCCCCTAGTAAGAAAGGAGAGCAGTGAAATTTCAGCTGCAGAAGATGCACAGCAAACAGCTAGCACTAGCTCTGCTTGTGATATAAGATCAGGAACGAGTGAATTAAGTGATGTAGAGTGCACTAATGAGGTAGTTAGTGAATTAGGAACACAGTTTAAAAATGTGCATAGAATAATGGAAGAATGCAGGAAACTAGATGATGAAAGAGCTAGGTTAGACAAGAAAAAAAAAGAGAGAGGACTTATGCTTTATAAGGCTGAAACTGAAATTAAAGCTCTTTCAAATAAATTAAGCAAGGCAAATGAAAAGTTAGGACAGGGAAGTGTTAGGAATGTGAATAAAAGGCTTAGACGCAGGGATAGTAAAATTCGGACACTTGAGCAAAAAGTTGTGGAGTGTGAGCAGACAGTCATTTTGAATGAACTGGAGAAAAGTGAGTTAGAGAAGGAAAAGGCACACCTAGAGAAGAGTATTGATGAATTGCAAGAACAGTTGGAAAAGCTTAGATATACAAAAAAAAAGGAATCGCAGAAGGTTGCGTATTATAAAAGGAAATGTGACTCTGAAGCAGATTTGGCACATAGGGTGAGGGACCTGAATGAGGAGGTACAGTTCTGGCAGGGAGAATACGAAGGCTTGAAAACAGAGATAGACAGGATAGTGAGTCACAATATTAGCATGTATGAAAAGGGCAAGTATAGTGATGCTGTAAGAGAGGCTTATATGGATTTAGTAGCAAACATGGGCATTAGTGCACGAAAGGCTTCTCAGATAGTCAGACTAGTTTTGGATAAATTAGTAGGTATTCAGGTAGATAGATTACCAGGGGAAAGTTTTTGTAAATATCTTGTGTTAGAAGCGAGGCAAGTTTCTTTGCAACATCTGAAAGAAAAACTGTTGCAAGAAAGTAATTTAACCCTTGCCACAGATGGGACCACTAAATATGGTCATAAATATGGAACTGCAGGGATTTCTTTCCAGGATGGTAGCAGAATGCATTTAGGACTCAGAGAGCAGGCATCGGGTTCAGCTCAGTGTATATTTGACACAGTTAGGGAGATGGTGAAAGATGTTAACAGTGGAAGCAGGGATTCGGATACAACACGTTCTGAGAAGGAAATTTTCTGCAAAATTACAAATCTAATTGGCGACAGGGCAAGTACAGAAAAAAAATTTAATTAAATTCTGGCTCAGTACAGAACTGATATCTTGCCTGAAATTGTAGATGGATTTGATGACCTCAGTGAGACAGACAAGGCTAGGATTGGAGTTATCAATGAGTTGTTCTGTGGATTACATTTAATTGATGGCTTGGCACATCAGGCAAATGTTACACTTTCTGTCTGGGAAAGAATGATTTTTGGTGGTGAAAAGGTGGGCAGTGTTAGTTTAGATTGGATGCATAGAACAGTAGGAGAGAGTGGTACAGTTAGATTGATCAGATCAGTGTGCAAAGCCATCCATGAAAGAGGGTGTGAGAAAAGTGGCAAATCTGTGCAGTTTAGATCTTTTTTGTTGAGTCAGGGCAAATCTGATCATGTCCCTCTGGTTCCCTTTAAAGGAAACCGAATTAATGCAATGTTCCACAATGCAGCTGGAGTTTATTTTTTGCATGCTGAATTGCTGGAATTCATGCATGATATACGTAATGAAAATAAACTAATAGAAGCAGTGTTTGAGGATTTGAGTGTAGGTCAGTTTATTGCAGGATGCAGAGCACTGGGAATTATTTGTAAATTAGTGACAGAGCCTTTGTGGAAAGCTCTGGGAAAAAAAGAGCATGTTTTAAAAATGAATGCAAGATACAGGGAGTTAGTGTGCAAACTGAAAGAATGGCAGGCTGATAGCAGTAAATTAGTCAGAGGTGAGGTACGCTTGTTTATTGACATAGAGGTACATCCTGGACCTGTTCTGCAGAAGCTAACAGAACAGAGGAGCCCTGAATTTGAGGACATGACTAGACAGGCTGTGGAACTGATCCTTGCTAGTTTTGTAAAGGTGTGTTGTAGGATGGTAGCAGATCATTTAGAATATGGCAGGTATGATGAGGTTTCAGAGGAGATGTTTGAAAAGCTTGATTCAGCACCCAAGACGAACGTTAGCTGTGAGAGGGATTTTGGAATCTTTGATAATTTACTTAAAGTTAAGGCCAGAGCAACAGCATTAGCTGTTGAGGGTATGATTATGTTCAAGGAGAACAGGTCTTGGCAGTGGCTTGAAAAACTAGATTCTGAAAAGAAGGCAGAAGTTTTATCTCAAGCTAGAGAATCAGTTAAAGAGCAGAGGGCTGTGTTTTGTGAGAGGATGGCTAGGATAAGAGATGCCAGGTTGCAGACACTTAGAGAGAAGAAGGAAAAAAAGATAGAAAAGGAAACAAGAGATATAAGGACAAAGGAAGTACTAGCGGTAGAGATAGGAAAGTATGGGGGACTTTGGAACAGTGAGGAAGAAATAGACGAGCAACTGAGGAATTTAGATGAGGACAAGAAGCTTCTTGCAGTTACAACACAGTTGAAGTTTAGGAGATTTGTGATAGGAATGAAAAATGAAAAAGGAGTTTTCAATTTTTCAAAGGACGGGAAAAGGCTTAGTCTAGAACAGCTGATTGCTAACTTAAAAAGTGTTGTCTGCAGGCCAGAGGAAATCCCAGGTACATCTAGAGAAGAAAAAGATTATTGTTTAGCACCATCAGAACGTATTGTTGAAGAAAAGGCAGAGTTTTTAAAGGAGGCTGTTAAGCAGCATTTTAAGGCTAGAGATTTAGGTAGAAAAAAGGTTGGTATGGAAAGATTAAGAATTCCTATGTTAATTAAACCAGAACACTTGTTAGGAAAGAGAGTTAGACATGCTTTTGATGAGAAAGGTAGGAAGGTGTGGTACAAGGGCACAGTTGCTGAAATGAGACTAGATGGCCAGGAGTATATTTTTAAAATAAAATATGATGGATTTAGAAAAATGTGGTGGTTTGATTTGTGGAAAGATTATATGGATAGTTATTTAGAATTGCTTCCTGTTAGTGCAGAGGACTTTGTAGGCAAGAAAGTAGAGCACATGTTTGTGAGTAGTGAAGATGGGAGTGAATGTTGGTGGCCAGGCAGGGTAGTAAATGTAAATAGAACAGGAGACTTGTTTGTTGTGGATTATGTAGAGGAGGGTGATGATGAAGTTAGTGGCATAATTGAGTATCCATTGTTAGATGATTACATGAATAATGAGGTGAGGATTGTTGCTTAGGTTTCTTAAGTTCCAGGCTATTGCTAATGTTACACTGTGTGTCAGATGCAGATAATTTTGAGGAATACGAATAGGAAACATCTTGTAGCCGATGCTGATGCGCCAGGGAGGCTGGTGAAAAGCTGATCCCTGGAGCCAGCATCTTAAGATATCTGTATTTGTAGATACCTAGGGAGTACATTAATTTGAAAACATGCATATTATGGATGCTGATGCGCCAGGGAGGTCAAAAGGCTGATCCCTGGAGCCAGCAACGTGAAATTAATCCTCTATACTGTACATAACTGCTGATGTAACTTCCCCGTGCCTTCTGAGAGCTGGTTCCCAGCACTGTATATAGTTACTCGTTAGTTATAATTTTTAACATTTACATTGTTATTCATTGTTCATTGTTATTTATTGAATATGTTTGCTGTTCAGTTATAGTTTATATACTTAAGATTTATATATTATTATATAAGATTTATTTTATGATGTAGCTGTGATAATGCCTTTTTCCCCATCAGGTCCAAAGAAAGTGTATGTCCTCGGTGACTCTATGTTGCGGGGCCTGGAAAAACTGATGCCAGCAGAGCAGGTGTGGCTGCACCCTGGCACAACACTGCAGCGCAGTGCCCACCAGCACCTGTACCACCTCCAGGCCCTGACAGAGGATATATTACTGATCGTTCACATAGGGACAAATAACATAGCTCAGGGTGACTCCCCCTATGACATCCTTAGAGCTATGAAAGAACTGATTGTGGCAGTAAGGAGAGCATCTCCTTGTAAGGTACATTTCGCCATTTGCTCAATTTTGCCACGGCTCTGTGATGACTCATTTACGGCTGGAGCGGTGAAAGAAGCCAACCGGGTTCTTTCACAGCTCCCTTCTCAGATGGACCATGTGCAGTTCCTCAGGAGCAACAGAGTGCTTCTGAAGAATAAGCAGCCCGTTGCTCAGGCCTTTGCTGCTGATGGGCTTCATCTCAGTGTCGATGGGAAAAGGAGCATTTTTCAGTATATTTTAAATTTTATTTCTCATTATTTTAGAACTTTAGTTTGATTTATTTTACTAGTGCCACATTTTATTTCATAATTTACTTTTTTGTTTACTTTCATTTGTTTGTATTTTTATTTTGTCAGATCAAATGCACATTTGACCAAAGTCTTGAAAATGATTACGTTTACAAGACATGGAAAAAAGTGCAACAATTCCAACACAGTTTTATTATTACTATATTCGTCAGTTATACCTTATATTATGATGATTATTATATTTATAATTTATACTAACACTGTTTTGTATAGATGAAACCTTTCCAAAATGTATAAATCATTAAAGATTATTAAAAACGTATTATTTTCCACGTGTAATATAATTAGGAAGTAAATAAGATGCTAAGGGTTATAAAGTGATATGTCTAATTTGTTGATAAGCTGTTTGTTTAATGATAAGTAAAGGACTTAAAAGTAAAAAGAGATGCTTCATATTGCTTGATTGATTTTAAAAACTAAGTTATAAATGCAGACGCGATTGCTGCCATAAGCGCTCCAGGCAGTAGAACGTTCGTTCTGTACTGCTGAGCTCCGCGCCTCCTCCCTCTCTTGGTGCCGCGCCCCTCTCTGACGGAGCGCAGTGGGCGGTACGCTGTTTTCAGAGCCTCTGATTGGGAAAAAAAGACCTGCTGATCAGTTTCACACACCAGGAAGAGAAAAGAATGGGATTTTTTATCTTCGAAACGTGTGTTGTCTTTATGAAATTCGTGTATTTTAAATGTTTAATTAAGAAGTAAAAACCTTACAGCGTACACAAAGATTCTGAGCTGATCACGAGGAAGAAAAATCACCCATTTTTCGCGCATAAAAAGTGGTTTTTAACTCTCGAAACCTGTTTTTATAGGTTTTAAAGTCGTGCAATGTCTAAGTTAAACAGGAACACATCATTATATCTCATTTTTTATTTCTTTTTAAAAAATTTTAAAAATCATTTGCCCAGCCTACTAATAGCAATACTTTGTCCCCTGGCTGAAATTCTCAAGCAATATCTCCCGTATTATAAATCTGCCTTTGTTGCGCCTGGGCCTACTCCAGATTTTCCTTCACAATGGGAACAACAATGTTTATTCTTTCCCTCATTTGTTCCACATGTTCAATGGCAGTCTGTAATGGTGAAGGTTGATGCTCCTAAGACTCTTTGACCAGATCTAATAAGCCTCGGGGTCTCCCAGCGTATAGTAACTCAAAGGGAGAAAACCCTGCAATACTTCTTGAATAGCAGACATTAGATAAGGAACAAATAATAGGTTTATTCCATGCTGAAAAAAAGAAGAAAGAAAACGCAACGTTTCGGCCATGGAGCCTTCATCAGGTGTGAGAGAGACAAGGCATGAGGCAAAGGTAATGTAGCGGTAGAACAAAGGCTGGGAGAGAGGAGGATTGAGAGGCGGGAGCAGGGGACAGAAAGAGAGGCCAATCAAGAGGTGTGAAGTCAGAATAGGTGTAGAGAGGTGTGAAATGAAACTTCCAATGAATGGAGAAAATTTAGAAGAAGAGTAGTCTGTCATTAAGAGAAGGGGGAAGGTGTGATCCTAGCTGCAGGATAATTTTGGTTTCGGTAGTCTTTCTGATGTATGGGTTTGGAAAACTGTCTTTGAGAACATAGACGGAGAGATTAGAGTGGTTGTGGCCATCAGAGGTGAAATGAGAAACAATGGGCTTGGAGAGATCTTTAATCTTCACAGCCCTGATGTGTTTTTCTGAAGCGGTCTCCGAGTCTCCTTCCTGTTTCTCCAATGTAGATGGCTGGGCATTTACTGCAGATATACAGAGATACAGTAAATGAGGTTGCTGGAGGTACAAGATGGCATCTGGGTGATCCGGAATTGTCCTGAGGGGCCTTGAATGAGTGTGGTGTTGGATGTGTACTTGCAGGTGATACAGCGAGCTCTGTTGCAAGGGAAAGTGCCTGGTGTGGATGGTTGCTGAGGGCGGTCAAGGGAGCTGTGAACAAGAAGGTTGCGCAGATTAGGTGATCGGCGATATGAGATGATGGGGTGGTCAGAAAAGAGGGCCCCAGTGGAGGGATCATCCTGTAGGATGGAAAAGTTGTTGTTTATAGTCCTGGGGATAGGAAGTGTGTTAGGGTGGTAGGGAAGCACCAAAGGAATGCAGTTGTTACGGCGGGAGTTCCTGATTGGGTTGATGGTCCGAGGGGTGTTTTTGGCTCGGGCAAGGGCCCTGTCAACAGAGGATACTGCTGGGGTATCCTCTGTTGATGAAAAAGGAGTGCATTTTGAGGGCTTGGTTCTTGAAGTCAATGTCATCGCTGCATAATCGTCGTTTTGAGGTGAAATGAGCTATACAGGAAATAGCTGTGTGAATCCGTGGGTTTGTAATAAACCGAAGTGGAGAGTCAGGGGTAGCTGATGGAGAAGTTGATGTCTAGAAACGGAAGAGTAGTGGAAGATATGTTAACCATATATTTGAAGGACGGGTTGAAGTTGGTGAAATGGTGCAGGAAGCACTCAAGCTGATCGTTGGAGCTTCTTCTTTCTTCTTTTTTTCAGCATGGAATAAACCTATTACTTGTTCCTTTGCAGCCTATGCATGATGACGCAGCTACCCACCTGAACGACATTAGATAAGGGAGCAATTGATCCCAATTTTTGCCATCCTTTTGCATGGCCTTCCTCAGGATGCTTTTCAGGGTCTTATTAAAGTGTGCCACTAGTCTGTATGTTTGTGGGTGATATACCAAGGTTCTGATTTGATAAATACCCAAAAGCTTACTCAGGTACATGTAACTTACATGACTTTTGACATAAAAGGAGTTCCTTGATTGGTTAAAATCTCCTTAGGAATCCCCACACTGGAGAAAATTTGCACTAGTTCCCTAGATATGTTTTTGGCTATAGCTCTTCTCAGAGGACTGGCTTCGGGGTACCTCGTGGCATAGTCCACTATTACCAGTATATACTGATGTCCCTTTGTGGTTTTAATCATGGGTCCCACTAAGTCCATCCCAATCCACTCAAAAGGAGTTTCTATAATTGGGAGGGGAATCAAAGGGTTCTTATAATAAGGTTGGGGGGCAGTTTTCTGACACTCTGGGCATTCCCGACAATATCTCTCGAGGGCCTTGTATATTCCCAGCCAGAAAAATTGAGAGAGCAGTCTCTCGGCTGTTTTCTTCACCCCCAGGTGTCCTCCCAGGAGGTGGCTATGTGCCAAGTTGAGAAGTTGAGAAGTTTCGACTGGTAGGCTCGGGGAATAAGGAGTTGCTCCACTTCTTCTTGATCTTTCTTCTGTACCTGATAGAGGAGATTGTCTTTTTACCATAAAATAAGGGTAACTCAGGGTGCTATTATTATTACACAACTTTCCCTCAGTTTTTCTCACATGTCTCCATGCATGTCTCAAATTCCCATCTTCCAATTGGGCCGTCCAAAACCTACCTCGATGTTCTGGTGGCTCCCAGTCTGGTAAATCCATATTGAAGAATTGTGCAACCCCCCCTACAGTCAAACTATACGTTCCCATTTCTGTAGAAATTGAAATTTTCGCGGATGGATATACCTTAGTTTCTCCATGAATGCAAGTAATAGGTATTCCCTCCGCTTGCCTGATCTCAGTTTCTTCAGGTAGTGTTGTAGAGGTCACCAGGGTCACCATACTTCCAGAGCCTACCAAGGCCACGACAGGTTTTTCCCCTATCTTGATTTTAGCAATGTGGAAATCCTCGCGGGACGGGATGCTCGCCGTGAGGTAGTTACACTTTGCTTCTTCTCTGGTGTCCACTTGCATAGGTTCACACAAGCTGGGACAATTACTGGCTAAATGTCCCTCTTCATGGCACTTAAAGCATCTACGGGACTCTTTCCATGGTCGGGGCCTTTGAACCGATCTTTCCTGAAGAGATGTCTTAAATTGTGGTGGACCTCGATAATCCCTGTACTTTAGTGACTGAAACGTCATTTCATTCCCCGAACTCTTGGGGTTTCTCCTCTCCTCTTTTCGAAATTCCCCTCTTTCTTCCTTAATCAAGGCTTCCATGGCATGCTGTCAGTCCACTAAATCAACCGCCTGGTCTAATCTCTGTGGATTCCCATCACTCACTTTTCTTTTTAAGTGTACAGGCAGACTCCTCACAAAGTGATCCAATACCACTCTTTCTACCACTTGCCCCGAGTTTAGTTCTTCTGGCTGGAGCCATTTCTTTGCCAGATGTACAAGGTCAAACATTTGAGATCTAGTGGGCTTGTCCATTTGATACCTCCAGTTATGTAACCGGACTGCTCGTATTGCCGTTGTTACCCCTAATCTCGCCAAGATCTCCTTTTTTAGGGTTTCATAGTTCTCAGCCTCCTCTTCTTTTAAATCATAATAGGCCTTTTGGGCTTCCCTAATTAAATAAGGTGCTACTCTCCCTGCCCATTGCTCTCTGGGCCATGCATTCCTGGCAGCTGTTCTTTCAAACGTTGTTAAATATACTTCCACATCATCTAGCTCTGTCATCTTTTAAACCCAATTTCTTCTATCTTACTGGGATCTCTCCCTGTTACTGGGGACCGTCTAATTTCCTCCCCTAATCTTTGCAATTCTTCTCTCACCAAATTTTGTTCCTCTATAATTCAATGATTAGTTCAGTTTGAATTTTATTAGCTTCCTGCTGTGCCTGCATAGCTTCTTGTTGTCCTTTTAAAGCCTGGAATTGGGTGAGTGTGGCTTGGGACAATTGTTGAATCAATTGTTCCATGTTTCTTAGCAAGAGCTCACACACAAACCAAGAGAAGAAAAAAAAATCACCTTTTTATTTCCACAATTCTTAATCCCGATCAGCGGGTGCCCGCATCCTCCACCAATTGTGGTGTCTCCAGGGGAAAAGTTTATGTAAATGAGACAAAGTACTCACACCACACTTCTCTTCTTTAATTTCAGTGGAGTTTTTCTCTGTTTCTCCAGACCGTTTGTCTTCCAACCCAGTCTGCAATCTGTTCTCTCAATCCTTATTCAATCCGAGTTCCAAATTCCGTAAAGTGCCACAAATCCGCGTTGTATCCAAATCACAAACCATAAACTGTAATCCTTTTTTCCTTCTGTTAATCTGTTATTATTTAATCCGTACAAACACCAACCTGATTCCTCTATCTCCTCCAAAATGCATTCACCTGCCAGCTTCCTCGCTGGTTCACTGTTTCTGGGGCATATATTTTTTTTCCTGACGAGACACACCTGTGTCTCATTGTTTTTCAGAATAAGCACTTTCCATCTGTAGGTCAGCTGGTTTCTCTTGGCAGCCATCTTGCTCAGGTCTAAGTCGAGTATATTGAGCAGATTGTTCCTGAAATACCTGTCCTGGATGACCCTTCCCCTGGTCATCTTAAAATGTGTAGAATTTTTATGTTGAATTTTGTTTTAACTGATGATGTAAATGTTGTACACTGTGCAGTTTTTTAACTTCATGATAACTGATTAGATAGGTTATTTTTGTCACTATTAGATATTTACTGTTGAACTAGAGAAAGTGATTTGAAATCAAAGTTATTTGATTCACTCTTACAGGTGCACTCTCACCTAAATACTGTATGTGCCAAGCCCTTGGCACACAAAAGATAGTACTGCTAAAGTTGTATTTAAAAGAAAAATTTACAAATAAGAAAATTTGCTGTTCTTGATCATTGTGTTTTTATAACATAAATAGGATAACAAATTATTTTTTGGAACAAAAGCATTCAGAAAGTGGATACATATAATAAAATGTGCAGCAATTTTAATATTAATGTTCTGCAACAGTATATTTTTTATGTGAAGATATTTTATTTTATTTTTGTCAATACAGAACTCCTCTAATGACTCATACTCAACTAATATCAAGTATTTCAGTCAATAGTGGTCATTTAACTGCAAAAAATAAAATACAGCAGAGGAAATGTTTTTACAGCAGAATATTTCAAGAAACAATATTTCCTAATGTATGCCTGCTGTTTCCATAGTTTTGAAAAACAAGGACTGTTTCTTAGCCTAGACCAAGAATAAAAATAAAGACAAGGTCACAAATAGGACAGCACATTTGTGAAGGTCATTACTAGTGCCCAGACATAAACAAACAGAGTTCATTTTTCAAATAAATGAATTGTAAGTTAGTAAGCAAACCAGAAATAAATAGGTTTTCAACACCAAACCAGGTAGCGGTACAATAATCCATCCATAGGCGGAGCAGTGGCACTATGGCTAAGGATCTGCGCCTATGTTTGAAAGGCTGGCAGTTCAAATCCCGCGGCCGGCAGAGGAATCCTACTCCGTTGGGCCCCTGAGCAAGGTCCTTAACCCCAACTGCTCCAGGGGCGCCGTATAAATGGCTTACCCTGCGCTCAAGCTTCTCTCCCTTTCTGTGTGTCTCAATGAGAGCAAGTTGGGGTATGTGAAAAACACAAATTCCTAATGCAAGAAATTGTATATGGTTAATAAAGTGACCTTAATCTTAACCTTCTAACCACTTTATCCAGTGCATGATCGCAGAGGAGCAGGATTAGCAGGCTAGCATTAGGTGCAAGGCAGGATACACCCTAGATACGACATCAGTCCATCACAGGGCACACACACACACATTTACACCATGCCAATTTTCCAAGAAGCCACCTAACCTACTAGTATGTCTTTGGACTGTGAGAAGAAACTGGAGCACTCAAAACCAAGTGAAAACTTGGAAAGAACATACAAACTCCACACCCCAGGACCTGAACTTAAGATTCCAGCACTAAGGTAGCAACTCTTGGTAAAATAATCATCATATGAATTGTTCACTAACATTCTAATAGCATAAGAAAAGCTCAAGTTTATTTTTATTATTATTCAAAATACCTTTTTTAATCATTTAAACTTTGTAAACATAATTTAAAACTTTTATTTTTGTGTTTTGTACACTGTAATTCAAACAATACTAAAAACCACATATACAGGTATGTAAAAATCCTTTGTATTCAGCTATTTTGTCCTTGAAACTCAGTAGGTCCTAGTAATTACATCTATAAAACTGAATTATAGGACAAAAATGGATTATAGGAATTAATGCCTAATCTTGAAAGCAGTTCTTGAACTGAATATGGCTTCTTCTTTAAAAACCATGAGTTCATCAGACATGTGACTGTACTTCTACAGAATTACATTCCTATCTCTGTTTTTTTATTTAGATTTGCTAATTAATTTTATAACATAAACACTAAGTTTTTATTTTTTCATTGCTGGTACCACAGAGTCTAAGAATTCTTTACTGCTTAAAATCTATCAATGTGAGTATCTAAGTGTGGACAAGTCATATTTTGACCATTTATATCCTTATTCATTAAGACGGCATAATGAATACTCAATGTACACACAAATCACAGTCCTATGAAAATGGGGACAGAAGCTAGAGTTTCAAAGTACAAATTCAGTCATCCACACTGACACTCACTCACTTCAAAATTTCATAATAAAAGGCCTGTCTGTTTGCAAGTGCTGTGAGTATCACTGTGAGTAATCACTTATGAACATCCTGATCCCCTATAGTTTGGATCATTTTTTTACTCGTTTAGTGTAAGCACTATATAAGTTTAACGGTGATTATTATTATTTATATAATTATTATTATTAAATAAAAAGATGTGTGGACAAAATTATGTTTTCTGTATATAGTATATGTAAACACACTGAATAAATGCATTCATTAATCTATATCTGTGGGTTCATTTCAATTAATTTGGTTTAACGGTATGAAGAACACTATGCTGACAGCAGCCACATTGCAAAAATGTTATTCACCGAGTACTGAATAGCCTTAAAAGACCTTTATCTACTTAGTATTTTTTTCATTTGCCCTCAGTTAAATTATATGGAATTTGTTAGTACCTTTATTGTCCTGGTTAATCAAGTTGATTCTGACAACTGTCACAAATAATACAGTACTTCCAAAATATACATTCAACAGAAATGGGTATAAATGGGTCAAAAGTAATGAAGTAAAATGTTTGAATACTAACACACAGCTTACACATCAGTGTAGTTTCCATCTATATTTTTATATCCAAAGCTGTTTTAACACATTGTAAGCTGCACTTGTATAGCATTTATAAATAAACAAATAGATCAGCTTTAAGTACCACAATAAGTTGGGCCACTATTGAGAACAATACAAAGAACAACACTAGATATTACCCTTATGTATTTTTTGTAGCAACAGATCTGGTTGTGGTTCCTGAGGCACATGACATTTAATATTTATAAATTGTTCTCAACTGAAATATAAACTTCTATATTTTGTAAAAGTAACACACATATAATATAGCTTTAAAAATTAACATTCCATTTTACTGGAAAGTTGGAGTTAAAGTTTTTCTTTTATTTGACAATAATCTATGCAGTATATAACCACTATTTTGAACAGAAAAGTTAACTAAGGATGGTGTTAGATTGCAGCTCTTTGTGTTAAGAACCAGATTTCTGTTCTGAACTAATAAAAATTAATATTTACACTAAATTATTTCTCCTAAAAAACTGTTGTTTCTTGGTGATTAGAACATAGCCACCATTGCTTTTAGGGAAACAAAGAAGAGATAATATCGAATAAATGTGCAATATGATCAATTACTATTAATGGAATCAGTCCCATTTGACTTTAAATGCACAAAGATCACATTCATATATATGGTATATTCATATATTAGTAAGAAAAATAAGATATTGGAGCTAATTTAATATGAACTATATTCAAGTTAATTTAATTTAAAAATGCATTATTTGATTCATATTAATGAAACACTAAGCATAATAAACTGAAATTGTACTATTGGTACATTATTCATAAAAATGTGCTCTTCATCTAATATACATCTGAGGGTAATAACAGCAAAGATCAGGTACTTTGGTTTAAAGCATGAAAGGAAAGATGAGAGAATGTAGTATTACAAACTGTGATTTTTTATCTGGTTAATTTGACTTACTTTTGCTGGCTTCTTTTAAAGAGTCTTGAGGCCTCTGCAGCTGCTTTTCTTGCATCAAATTCCTCCCTTTTCAGGACCTCTCCACTTCCCCTGTAGCCCAGTTCTACAAGCTGGCGAGCCAACTCCTCATCCTAGAGGAGCAATGAAAGCGATCTGGTGAGCTGGGAGAATTAGGACTGAAGGTATAAAACTCATATGAAACCATTTTTATTACACTGGTACACAATTTGTAAATTAAGGGTAGCCATAGGTAATTAAACTGCGGAAGGTGTGGCAAAATGGCATTCTTCTAAAAAGAAAGCCCTAAGTATAGGATAAATATGTGGAGGGAAATGTTTGCAAACAATAAACTCTCAGTTACCTTTGTAGCAGAACCATGAGAATGACATACAGTATTACCTTCATTTTAATGATGGTGTACTGGTTTCAAAACAAAAACAATTCAGCATTCAGTTAGTTATTAGACTGCAAATATGCCTTTGGACACAGGTCATTAGGTTTAAATATTTAGCTTAAGAAAAATTCCACAAGTGCAGAAGAGTAATTTGGAATTCTCCAACGCACAGCAGTAAAATAGAAGTAAAGATAAATCCTCTATACAGTATGTCTCCTCCCAACAGTTAAGAAATTGTCAAAACATGGGAAATGAAAAAATTAAACTCCCTTGTTGTCCCAATCCTCAGGTTTGAATTTAAGTATTTTAACATGAAACCATTTAATAAGAATAGTCAAACGTAATAATTTTGTGGTTTAACTATATTTGTGAGTTTGTCTTGTTATCTCTCACCTCATCATACAGTATATGGTAACACGTTTTATCAACAGTCCATATAACCATTTGTTTCAGGATGGTAACTACAGAATTAGGATAATTCTTTCATTTGTCGGGTAATGCTAATACAATCTTGTGACAGTAATGTGGTGGCTATGTAGCCTTCCAACCTCTGGTAATCAGATTTTCTGTTTTGTATTAATTTACTGTAGTGGATCTCAAATTTTTTGGACCAAGTACCACCCCTATCAAACCAAAGCATCCAAGTACCAACTACAAGTAATCTTATCATAGGAACCACAGAAAAACTTAATGGCCAATATGAGTCACACTCACACACACATATAATAAATAGCACTGATCACTCAGTTAATTTGGATCGTACCGCCTTGTAGCCGTTTTCCGACGGTTGCTAACACTAGCAGTGCTGTCCGTCAGGTTCAGCAGCAGAGCTAGTGTTGGTGGCCGATAAGGATACCATACATTCGGATTTTCCCAGCTATAACCTCTATTTTGATCCTCACAGTATATCTCCGCCGGGGGATAATTTTCAAATATCCAGAATTGTCTGGGATTTCGATCAATTAACAAAAGTTATAAAGATAAAGAATTTCTTAACTTCTCTAGTTCGCTTCGCGACCTACTGTACGTTGTCGTTCAGTTTTCGTCCTGTACGTGTATGATTATGTCAGAGCGAAATCGGGCGTCAATATCAGTCTTTACTCAGTCTGTGCAGTGCAGAAGCATTCCCTCGAAAGGCTGCCTATTTTGTTTCTCGTTTTCCTACCATCGAACACAATGACAAAGCGAAAGTTTAAATTCACAGCAGAACCAAAAAAATTCCGTGATCCTTGTTTTCGAAGTGGCGGAGAAGACAGGGAAGCTGCAAGTTTGGTGTGTAAGCCCGATAGTTTTGTCTCCGTGGCAAATAAAGGTGTTCTTGACTCGCAAGTTTATGTTGACTCAGTTTGAGGGGAGAGTTCGTCAACCAAATTAAGTGATTCTTTTGTAAAATCTGGCAGCAAAACGGTGTTTGCTCGGTTGTTAATTTGTATTTAATTATATTTAATTTCGTTTAAACTGTCAGTAAATTGCCTTTAGTATGACCACAGGGATATGTACCATGTTTTTTCTCATATTTTACTACAAATATGGTAACGTTTCCTTTTCTGTGAAATAGTCAATAACTGCCTATGACCTAACTCTTCTTGAGAGAACATTGGGACATAGCCATGATTGTATTTATGGGTTCACATATGTTTATTATGCATGTCCCATGGGAGTTCTTCCAGGGTTTGGTTGGGAAAATATCAAAGAACACATTATACAATTGATTTGAAGCTTCTGGAGGAAAACAATTTCCCATCCAAACCTAATTTTGTCCAGCAATGTGATTCCTGAGAGTTAGACTAACACCATGCCATGACTGGAAGACCTGATAATGCTGCCAAAACAGGAGAGTCCTCCAACTCCCCTAGACCTTTTATTTCAATATTCCCACTTATGGTGATCCTGGTCCAGGGTAACTGACACCACTGCATACCTGTCAACTATACAACCCTGTATGGCTCATGCCAGATTTTTTCATGTTGATATAGTCTATACAGAAATTTAACTATGGAGGCAAAATGTTCTTTGTGAACAAGTATTTCATCAAGGCACAGAATAAGTTAATCATTTAACCTTATTTCACTCTTTTTTAGTCTTTAATCATGCACAGTCTTTGCTTAGACTCCACTAGTTCAAATCTTTACACACAATAATACATAATTTCTCACAAAGAAATACCAGTGAAGCAGAGGACACATATGGAAACTTCTGTACACAGACGTACATTTAAAAAAGAATATTAGAGGCACTTTTTTACACCTTGTGTGAATATGGAACCACATAACCAGCCATGTTGTTGTAGATGATACCCTGGCTTATTCTAAGAAATGGCTAGATGAGATCCTTGGATGAATTAGCCACTAACTGCCAAGTAATCTAAATGGGCCAAAGTGTCTCATCTTGTTTGTAACTATTCTTAACTTTTTATGCTGCTATTCACCTTCAACAGTCACAGAATCCTTGAAATCGTAGCTAATGTTGGGTATTCATCATTGGAAGTGAAAAAGGTTTTTAATATATCATCACTAGATCAATTATTTAGCTATTGCAGAACCAATATTTTCCTCTATAAGTGTTTTTACAATTGCAGACCAGAATCATTTTGCTAATAGTTTTGTACATTCTGTTCCAGTGTGGAGTTCTCCACAAGAAGGTGTTTTACACTTTTCTAAAATATTCATATACAGTACATACACTACACTAAAAATGTGCTAGTGGTCAGCTATGTGATAATATCTAATCACATTAAACATAATCACAAATTGGTATAACAACACTGAGATAAAAAAATAATTTACTAAGGCTTTATAACTTATTGTAGAAAATATATTTTTGTGTTCCCTCTTTGAATTCAAATACCAGAATGAATAATGAGAAATCATGAATCTGATGTCTTCTGCCTGCTGATATGATGTGCCCAATGTGAATTTTCTCCGACAGTACTGGAATGTGTTCTCACCACTTTAACTGAGGAAAATATTTCAATACTACTTTAAATGTTGCGCCAATAAAAAGACACATGGCAGAATTTGCACTACAAATATGTACTGGAATGTTTACTAATAATGTCTTTTTTTTTTGCCTGTTGAAAAAATTTGTGTTAATGTAAATACATAATAAGAAATGCGGTTTGCCACTGCATGTTAGATTGAGGGTACTCTGTCTAAGTTAGGTCCACCCAACTGCAGCAGTGTTCAGCTAGCAATATCCCACTATGGAGGGGATAACAGTCAAAGATGCACCTTGTGACAGGTTTTTTACAACTTACAACTATATGGAGTTAGTGATTTGATGAGCTACAACTGTGGGCTGTGTTACTTATACAGCCTGCCTACTCCTCTGCTGATGAGGGATTGCAGTCTTTCTTCTGTACAGATCATGGGGAGAGACAGAAGATCTATTTCTCCTCAGTGATCTGTTGGTGGAAGATTCTCCCATCCCACTATGAGTGTGGTAAGAGTGAGCAGTGGTATGGTTGTGAGTGCATTTGAGGGCACCACCTGGCACATGCCAGGAGATCACCTGGTACATGCAGAAGCACAGCAGCACGTCTGGTCAGTGCTGTGCTATCGAGATGTGTAGGCATGTATGAGACATGGGTTGTCTATGGGTGTGGTGCCTGAGAGGCTGCTCGTCTGTGAGTGCCATGGAGGTGGCAATTTACAGCTGAAAAAAATCCACACCATCTCTTTGTGCTTTGTGAGAGATGCTGGTGACTGCAGACATGTATCCGACAGGAGGCTGGTAGCTGCATTATGCCCGTGATATGGCAGGGCTAGATAGCAGGGTGCTCTGGTCATTGCCTACCCATGTAAGTGAATAGTGCGCAGGGAGACAGCAGGCTGAGCAGGCTGCAGTCATCTTCGGAAGGAGAAAAACTTTAAGATTTAGGAGCTCAGAGGTTTTCTGTCCACGTGCACATAATGACAAACTGAGGTTCTGGAGGTGTTCCAATTGAACATGGCTATCAGACTGGAAAGTTTCTCAGTTACCTCTCATGACCAAGCAAATGAAAGCAAGTAAAGAGCAGAGAACAATTGTGAGGATAGAAGGATCTGTATGTGAAGAGTGCTGGATCTATCGGGCAGCTGGAACTCTGCCAGCAAATTAGTATGGAGTATGTATGCGGTGGCAACTGGTCCTTAAGGACCACCCACATCTTTATCAGAAGACAGCAGGGGTTGTCTGTCCATTCCTGGCTTTCTGACAGCACACTGTGTCTGATACAGTTAAGGACTGAGGTGTCGGCAGCTGTGAAGTGTGTGAAGCACAGGCTGGATGGATGGAAGGGAAGTGGCTGGCACCTGCAAGTTTGACTGTATGAGAAGCCTGTGCTGAGAAAGCAGAAAGCAAAAGGTGGAACTACCGTATAAGGAACCCTGTCTCTGCACCAGAAGAGGAGCAGAGATTGCCTGTCTACTTGACTCTTTGTAAGGACAGTGTGTCTGAGAGGTAAACTGGCTGTGGTTGAAAGAAAAACATAAAGCATAATTCTGTTTCTATATTATACAAAAATAGGTGCTACATTACAAAGAAAAATTTAGTCATTTTCTAAAAAGAATACAGAAGAACTGAGAGAATAGACCGAAAGATTGTAAAAACATGTCATTAGAGTGCAGTGTTTTTCAGCATTATTGTGGAATGCCCTATACATACCAACCACAGTCAGAAGGGCAATGTCACTGCAAGGACTATTCAGAAACTGCAGGCACTGAAACAATTTTAATTTGAACACATAGGAATCCATGAAAATGTAATACATCTTATTTGTTATAATAGTGCCTGCCATGCTGTTGAACTGTATGTTGATATCTAGTTAGGATAAGCACTCCTGATGTATTGATTTTGATTGTGATTTTTGTCACAGATTAATAATAAAAAAATCTTCACAGATAAAAAAAAATTGGTTTGTAAAAGAAAACCCTATGGTAAAAATATTAATTATTGTAATTTAATAGGAGCACATTGTACTGGCTTCTCAAAAATCAGGTCTAAAAATGCCTACTGTATAGCTATCTCCTGAAAACATGCATGGTTAACAAATTGTATCCAGAAATACATTATTTTCTATAACTTTGCTAACCTAAAGATTGCTTTTTTATAGGCTTCATTTCCTGAGCACCAGATTTACAATTTACACATCACGATGGTTAGCGATGAATTCGTTCTAAGATTCAAAATAATATTGCCTTCTCAAGAGAAAAGTAAATTCAATAAACAAAACATCACAATTTCACCATTCCTATGTACCAGATCATAAATAAAAGATGTTGATTAAGTAATATTCAAACATAAACTGTAATGTTTAGTCTTTAATATTCATAAATCCATTATTTTTTAAAGAAAATTGACCATGAGACACTTTTGAAACTTTTCACTCTACTTATATAATCTACTTATATTATACATATTTAAAGACTTACAAAACCAAAAATGTTATTTTGGAAAGAAATGAAAATGACTCACATATATCCTCTATCCCCATTCATATGCCTGATTTCAGCTGTTTTGCAAATTCACAGATTGCACTGTTACTGAAGATCCAGAAATATTTATACCAGTTAATCCTAATGGACATACAATAAATAAGAGTTTTGCTTTCTCCTTGTTTTCTGTTAGAGGTATATGGGAAAACAACAGTAAATTCAAAAGTACTGAATCACATGATTTTATTTAAACTAAAGCAAGTTTTTTATCTTTGCAATAAGCATACATAACCTGTATGGTTTCCAGAATGACACACTATAAGACTTAAAGGTTACATGTGTGTCAATTATATATTTTGAAAAAATGTTCTGTTTGAAGTGGATTCAGTAATAAAGTTTAATAGTGGTTCACAGACCCTGATTATACTGTACAAACCACCAACTTTCTTCCTTATACAAGTAACCGACATCAGACTTTGCTTCCTTGTCCTGGCAGCCCTCCACTTATCTATCTTGTGGATGGTTCACCTATCAATGTCCTTGTGGGAGCCCCTTGACTTATCTCACTTGTGGGGTTGCCAGACTATCTTGTGCACATGGCCAAGTTTTCACTCCGTTCGCAAAGCATGATAAAGCAAATGTAAAGCTGCCTTAATCAATAAATCTAAGAGATGAGAGGGATGAGGATTGGTATCTGTAGTTAGATGCCCTTTATTGTATTCTCCTTTTGTGGGTATGTTATCAAACAATAAAAAATACTCTTTAGTGAACAACTAGAAGGACCTCTTCCTAAACTCCTAAACTATTACATTCTTCAGTGAATGATATTGCAAAATTTCTTTTTCTTGTAAATTACCTGCACATTACTTATGATTTAATTTTTTTCTACCTAAAATACCTACCTAAAATAAGTGTGCAGCAGCTCGTCAAATAAAGATTAAATACATTAAACTGCAGAAAAATGTACTCATAAAAAAATCCTTTCCTTAAAAAACTGTAAAAGAAAATGCTGAAAATTGCAGCACTTGGCTAAGAGATTGTCTGACCGATATGGTTGTTATAAACTGTTTCCTGTCAGCGTTAAAAATCAATACTAAATTACATTCTGTAATTATGCTCACGGGTACCCAAACCACAGACTTTTTTATCGTTTACAAACTCTCATCAATATTTTATAAAGTGGAGGTTGCATGATACTTTACAAATACGGGCTGTCATCATTAAAGGTTTTAAAAAAAGTAATAAGGACAACATTTTTTTTGAAGAGTTAGTAGTTCAGTAGCTGCCATTTATTCATTTTCTATTTAGAAGAATTACATATTTAATGTGATCATATTTCACAGATCTTTTTATTTAATATTAAATATCGCCTCACTGCTAAGTTTACTATATTTAATGAAAAATGGAGTACTTACTAGGTGATTTAAAACTCCTTGGTACTTTTGTAGTTTTTGTTTACAAACCAATCAGAATGATTATAAATGAAGCACTGTCAAATGCTATCATACGCGACTGGTTGGGTCTTTTTCAATGCACATGATTGTTGCGCCACCTACTGTAGTGCGACTTGCGTGTACAAAAATCAGATACATTATTTGCTAATTATAGTGTTTTTAAATGTCGAAAACATGTCAATGAGTCAAAGTGTAAAACAATTAACCTTTATATTAAAACAGGCATAATTTCTTTATAGCGATGTACAGAAAACAAATTTCAGTTTTTTATGCCTATTAGGTTTTCTTTGAACTCGAGTGAGGGAAACAGCCGTACAATCAACTGAATTCGACCCAATGTGTTAAGTTTAATTGGGGTACTACTGTACCTTTCTCGCCCAATACTTACATGAAATAAACATAAAAATGTTACCTCTAAATAATATAAATCCAAAGATGTGATCTGTGAGTCAAGGAAGTCCTCATAAGTGTGAAACTCTGTTACAATGTTGTCGAGTGCTGCAGCTGCGTTGTCCTCCTCCATCATGTTTGTAAACGTCTCATTCCCATAGCAACAGCAGTCACTTCCTGTCCCTGTGACAGAACAAAGGCGCTGTCGAGTGCAGGGCAGGCACACTGGGCCAATTACAACGAACTGAGAGTAGAAAGAAGGGATAAAACCGTGGTTTAGCTCCGTACTAAACTAGCACGCTATGTAAATAACATTTAGCAAGAATGATGCTGAATTTAGTCCCCAGCTGTGCACTAATAATGTCCCCAATTAGTAACAGATGATGCCCTCTAGAGGTTAATGAAGCCTTTTAGTGTCATTCTATGTGTAATATCGATCACGCAAGCGAAACTCCAGACATTACTACCGGGTTATTATTACGAAAATAAAATTGTCAGTACCTAATGAATTAATGCACGTTCATATATGGTAATATTCTACAAAATGTTAAATATTAAATACTAAACAGTTTTTTATGACTACTCTTACAGCTCCACTGTATAAATATAAATGTATTTATATAAATATAAATATATTTATAATATATTTTTTAATTTTTCACTTTTACAGTCTTCTTTTCCTACAGTATGTGTTTTCAGAAAACATGATTATACTGGTGTCAAATAAGAATGCTGCCACCTGTTTTAATTATTACAGACCAGTAGGACTTACATCTACCATAAAAAATGCTTTGAAAGGCTGGTCATAAGGCATATTATCACAATGGTACCTGAGTTTACTACAATGGTACCTGACTCCCTGCAGTTTACACACCAGCTTAACAGGTCCACTGACGATACTATTTCCCTGGCTCTAATCTAGTCAGCAAGCTTAATGATTTGGGTATGAGCTGGATTCTGGATTCCTTGACTGGCAGACCACAGACTGTGAGGATCAATGAAAGATTTCTTCCACACTGACATCAATATAGGTGCTTCTCAGGGATGTGTACTTAGCCCCCTGCTGTTTTAATTTTTTACCAATGATTGTGTGGTCAGATACAGCTCCATCTCCATCTACAAGTATGCTGATGACACTACCATCATTCACCAGTAATGATGAGACGGCCTACAGAGATGAGGTCAGAAAACTGGTGGAGTGGTGCCTTGACAACAATCTCTCCCTCAACTTCAGCAAAACCAAAGAGCTGGTCATCAGTTTTAGAAAGCAGGGTGGGGACCACATACCTATTCACATCAATGTGGTGGCTGTAGAGATGGTTAGAAGATTCAAGCTCCTGGGTTTATTATTAATGATTTAACGTGGTCCCAGCATGTAACTGGAGCTACAAAGACAGCGCTGTCGTGCCTTTACTTCCTCATACAGTATAATAAAATTGGTCTATCTTCAACTATCCTTACTACATTTCACAGATAGCCATTGAGAATGTGCTCACGTGGTATTACAGTGTGGTTTCGCAGCAGCTCCTTGTCTGACTTGAAAGAGATTACAGTGGGTGATCAGGTTGGCCCAGTCCATTTTTGGAGTACAGCTCACTTCTGTTGTGGACATTTTTACAACTCACTAAGCATAAGAATCATCCTGGTTTCTCACATTTTTCTCCCCTTCCCTCTGGTAAGCATTATAGGAGCATAAAAGTGCATACCTCCAGATTCAGAGACTGGTGTCAGATTACTGAACTCTACCCCTAACGCTGACTCACACTGATGTGTTTTTTTCTTCTCACACTGCTTGTCTGACTTGTTGTGTTATTTAACTTTCTCGTTTTTGCTGCTGCTGTTTTGTGTTTATGTTATGTTAATGCAATGTATCAGAGCATATATGCAAATAAGCATTTCATTGCACTTATGCATATAACAAGAAAAAATAACTGAATAAAAAAATCATATTGATATACACAATCTAGCACATTGAAAAAACTGTTAGGAATATATTATAAGATTTGGCAGTAATGATTTTGACTTTCTTTTATTTTGGTAAGGCAGTGTCATAATTCCAACAATTCTAAACATAAATTTAAAATTAATATCAGATGAAGCACAATGAATAAAACAAGAAAGTACACAAGGCTTTTTGTTGCTGCTGTTGATCATCCTAATGGAAGCCTGGTCAAAAAAATGATCAGTCATAAACGTGTACATGTTTGTGAAGTGTAGAAAAGAAGAGCAGGATAAGTGATCTCAAAACAGAGGTAATAAAGGTTATGATGTATAATTTGTGTAATAATGTAAAAATTTGAATTGCATTTGGTTTTGAGTCTGTCAGATCCGCACAACTATAGAACCATAGACATATTATATTTTCAAGATAAAGATGTAGACTATTTGAGGTGTTTTTAGTAGATATTAACAGATTCATGTTTTCTGAAATTGTACACATGCCACATGGGTTGCCTGGCTAAAAAAATTGGGTCTGCATGGACAAACAAAATTATTAAAGAAAATGTACAATACAAAAGACTGTTCATTGATTATACATAATCAGAATTAAAATGCATTGTTTTCCTTGTGTTTCTCCTGTATTTAATTTAATAGGGGTATTGTCCCTATAGTCCCTTCAGATTGCAATCATTCTTCTAGTGACAGCAGCAGGAGCAGAGAGTAGCTTTTCAGGGCTCAAGTCGATTAAAACATACTTGAGGCAAATTTAGGCAAATTGATTGATAGAACATTTCCCATCTGCTCAGCCTTACTGACCTCACCTCCCTTGTTATTGAATGTGTCACGAACACGGACTGGAATCCGTGTCAGATCTTGTAGAAGACCCTATGCGATGCGGTAAGAGCTGGAGAAAACAGGAGGCGTGGAAAAAAGGAACACACAGGGGTTTAATAGTGCACAAAATAATAGTGACAGTCCGTGAGACAGTGTACGGGGAAGACAAAACGGCATCCAAATCCAAACGGGTCCAAGGGCAGGTCAAAGCACGGTCCGAAAGTCCATCAACTGGAAATCCATCCTGAGACGCGACAAAGTTAAAATCCCCGGGAGGGGGGAGCACACGGACAAACGAAACATGGAGGTCCACGGGTGACGGGGCGAGATTCTCCAGACCCCGGGCTCAGGAAGCGGGAGGTGTCGGGGATGAGGCCTATGCCCTCAGGAGACGGACGTAGGGTTTCCTGGTGCTAGGCGGGCCTCGCGACATCTTACCCTAATGATGAGCCCCGAGGACTGGAGGAGCTGGTCTATAAATAATAACACTAAAAGGGTACACCTGGAGAGCTAAATGACACGAACAATAATGAGAGCAGTGGAGCGCCCTCTAGGGAGGGATGTCGGGCGTGACAGAATGCTCTTGTTTTTTATTTCTTAATTTCATATTTATTTCTGCAATTCCTTTCTACAAAGGTTTCAAATGCAGTAATTAGTAAGTCATGATTTCCTAAAATATGATAGTAACACAGATCCTGTTCATCATTACTTATTGTTATTAATGCTCCTTTTTATTACTTTGAATGTTAAAATAAGACATATTTGTAAAATGCATGCCTCTTGTGCTTGTTTATAAGTTATTTTTATGTGTTTTTCAAAGCTGGTTAATAAATGTTTTCTGTTTATATAATTAATTTATTTTATTATTCTATATAGTAAAATAAGATGATGTTGGGAGCTGATAATAATAGTGCAATTTGTTATCTGGAGGGGTCTCTTTTGTAGGTCATGCCTAGAACCCCCAAAAAGCTAGGTCTGGCTCTGCTTGTGGGCACAGGTTCTGCAGTTTTAATTTTGCCTGAGCACCTCTACCAGCAGTATTTCAATAATTATAATTTTGCTTGCATAATTATAATAATATCACAAGGAATGTATCACAAGGATTTATTCAAAGAAAATGTTCAATGTTATAGGCTGTTTATCTGCACCTGCAACACTCTGGGACAAAAGTTCAAAAACTGAGGTTTATATTCTGAAAAAAGAAATGCCGGAATTTAAGTTATGCCTTGTGATTGTTTTCCACCTACAAATCTCAGGAGAACAAGTGCTCTAAAATGTTCCACATTCTTGTGTTATAAATGCATTCTGCTGACACCCAGCCCACAGGAAGTGAACAGGACAGTAATATTTCAGCAGAATTTGTCACTGTCATGTGACACAACATCTGAGTCCACAGCTCAGCTCTCTCCAGAATGAAAGCAAACAACTGGAGCAGAATAGAAAATTGATTAAAAAAGTACATTAATTTAAATTTGTCTAAATGGGTCTCTCCAATATTTGTGACCAAAACTGGTGATAAATTCATATGTGCTGATCTTAATGAACCTAATTAGGCTGTTGTGACTGATAGTTGCCTCTTGCCTTTCATTGAAGACATACTGTCACAATTACTTTCTTTCATAATGTTTTCAATTCTTAACCTCAGAAGTGCTTACTGACAGGGGAAGTGTTACCTAGGTAACCACAGCAGAGCTGAGTAGGAGTAATAATTAGATACAGCTGTGGGGGAGATATACTGTAAGAGAAATCGGAGTACTTCCCTAAGAGAAGACAAAGCCAAATAATTGATCTAGCTGCAGACAAGGACTGACACAAGATCGGGTCTCTCATATATTAGGGGTGGAGCGGTGGCTCTGTGGCTAAGGATCTGCACCTGTGGCTGGAATCCTACTCCGTTGGGCTCCTGAGCAAGGCCCCTAACCCCAGCTACTCCAGGCGCAATGTACAAAGGATTACCCTGCGCTCTGACCCCAAGCTTCTCTCTACCTATCTGTGTATCTATGTGTCTCATGGAGAGCAAGCTGGGGTATGCGAAAAAGACAAATTCCTAATGCAAGAAATTGTATATGGCTAATAAAGTGATCTTATCTTATATATATATATACTATACTGTATATGTTGAGGCTAGGCATTAAGAGGTTCCTGGCTAAAGTAGTGAGATCAGCAGGTGTGAGACACTGCTGATTGGCCTTTGGATAGGGCAAGTCTGCGCTATGTGAGAGCATACTAATAGTTGTAGCTCTAAGCCCCAATAAGGAGGCAGAACAAGGGAATAAGGGACCAGAAAGAGCATCACTTCTGGTGAGGACTGTGAAATTTTCAAAGAGTAAGAACTACAGATTTAAAGGGATGGCAGCCTGTTTGAGGTGAAGAACAGGCCTGGTCAGGGAGTCCAAGAGAGAGAGGTATTGTGTTAGTTGTTGTGTTAGGACGAGACAGAGAGTAGGGTACTGTAAATCAGAGGAGCCCTCACTCTGGAGGACATTGTAGCATTGAGTGATGGAAAAGGCTCATCTAGCTGCTGACCTAGAGCGGAGTGAGAAAATATTGTGGAGTATGAGATTTTGAGTTAGCGTTGGGGGCCAGGCACAGGAGAAGGGGTACCGGGGACATGAGAGAAAGGCATCGGAGAGGTTGCGAGAGTATATGTTAAGTCTCAGCATGAGAGAAATATGCTGAAGACATTGAGAGTGAGAAGGTTCTAAGCTTGAGAATGAGATGCAGGAGACCCAGTTCTGAGTAGAGAGTGTGAGACGGTGTCAAGAGGGGATGTCAGCGGCTGGAAGCAGTCCTGGAAGTCCGAGGGTTGACTGGTGGTGAAAGAAACCAGTAGCTGTCATAGAGAGGAAGCAGGAGGTTCTAACAATGAGAGTGTCACCGTGGAGTGAGGAGGATCTGTAATAGAGTAAAGGAATAAGGAGGCTCCATGAGTGAGTCATCTGGGAGCAGGTGGCTACAGAAGAGAAAGCGTGTCATCGAGGTGCAGGAAAACCATAGAAAGAATAGCAGCCTCAGTCATTGCCATGTCAGCCTGCTGGTAATGAAGACAGTAGAACAGGTCTGGCCAAATGGGATTGACCGAGTCAAGGGCCTTCCTCTGCTACTGGTCGGAAGGAATAGGGAGTGAATGTGTGAATTAAAGGTGAAACTTGTTAAGTCCATTGCCTGTGGTTTCCCTGACTCAATGAGCTTCACCTTTAACTCTCACTTTCACTCCCTATTCCTTCCAAGGAGGGACCTGGAAATTATCTCGGGGAAGATCCAAGAGCACAGGGTCATGGGTAGATTGGAGACTCTGAGGCCCATGAGCAAAAGGCAAAGAAGTCTCAATATGTGCGCACCATGTTTCCAAGCTTAGCTGTCCTGTTTGGTATTTAGAGACAGAAGATGTCCAGTAGTTAACATTTTTGCCTCATAGCACTGGGTCCGTGGGTTCAATTCCAGACCTAGGGTGCCTTCTGCATGGAGTTTTTACATTCTTCCCATGTTTAAGTGTGTTTTTACCAGGTCTTCAAATTTCTTCCCACAGGCCAAAGACATACTGGTAATTTAATTGGCTTCTGTGAAAATTGGCCCTAGGTGTGAGTGTGTGTGTCTGTCGAAAATACTGATACTGTATATGTAGCCTTATTGCATATAAAGTAGGTCTAAACTTGTAAAAAATACTACCAAATTATGAATGCTTCTACTGTATGATGAAGCTGATGATATAAGTGTAGCAGAAACTGAGTGATTCTTTTATTATCCATTTTCCATGGATTTCCATTTCCATTTTCTATTTTCCATGTCCCTTTATTCAATAACTTTAACAGGTCATAGACATGCTGTAATGTATAACAGGGTTTCTTATTGTTTACCTTCATGGTAACCATAGAGCTGAGAGTTCTGTGAAGGACGATTTTGCTATGAGGAATTGCTAGCACTATACGTGCCGGATGAGAGGGATGAAAGAATTGCAGCATTGTTGATCCTGGGACAAAGTCCATTCAATGTATACCTGTGGTGCTTCCATCTTGAATTCATAGCTTAATTTCCATGTAGTTTGTGCACAGACTTATTATATACAAATTGCACATTGTCAAAGTCATTCAAGGCAATAATAACTTATCATCTTGAGAGAAAGTGTTTTTCTGATATTTGACACCTGTCTGGTAAAAGGAAACAACAGTTCTGTTGAACATGTTGACATCTGTTTCAGCTGCATCACTGTTTTGCAGAAGAGCTGTGATTTTACTCAAATTGCACAAATTGCTTTGCTTTACTTTGGTGCAGTCTACATCACTTTTACTGTTGTTCTGTAATTCCAGAAGGTGAACAAATGTCTGTATCAGAATTCGTGATATCGTTACCATCTGACAGGGCATGACATGGATATACTGTAATGTTCTTTATGTTAAAAAATAAGTTGAATTTCATAAAAGAAAGCAAAACAGACTGAAAAAAAGAATGCATATACAGATGCAGCCATTCAAAACAAGCGGGCGATACCGCATTATTTTGCGGTGCGCTTTACGCAGTCTACCGCGAGTTACCGTAAATTCTCCTATACTACCGCACGTAAAATAATAGTATCCGGAATTTCCGCAAGGTGGAGCTAATAAAGCTCAACGTCTCATGTTTGAGCTGTCGCCATCAAAGTCTTTAACAAAGATATTACTAATAGTATTAATAATGAATGACCTTGGACAAGCTGTAAACTCAAAGTATTGCCCTGGTCCACATTCTTTTTTTCATTGACCGTCTTTGTAAAAGTAACACCACAGCATTTCGCAATCACGCATTTGTTTCCAATCATGCAAAGTACAGTAATTTTTGAGAATCTCCGATTCACCATGCCTTTCACATGCTCATAAAAGAGATTGATTTAGGAACATAAACATATTACTGTATGCAAACTGTACTGTATACAGTATGTATATGTATATTTAATGTCTTTACTGTGCCCGTTTAACTATTGAATATTTATATGGAATTTTACCACTGAAGGGAAATCTTAGTAGCTGAGCATAAAAAGAATAGGAGCATACTGTAAAGAAAACATACACACCAGTATTCCATTTCTCCCTAAACATTTTAAGCTTCGAAGTCTTTAACTAACGTGATACCGGAGTCAACAAGCATACTTTTAGAATTTGATTAAATGGGAATATAATATGGAATCGCGTATCTAAAGAAATTAATAACGATATAATTATATTCATGTACCGCAACACAAGAATAGTACACGCTGTACATTGGCTGTTGATAATATTTCTGTAGTGCTTTTTCAGCACTCTGCATGTGACCTTGCCGGTGGTGCTGTGGGTTAGGTTCCTAACTCCCACGTCACACGCTCTGTGTTTGAATCCTGCTGGAGCCTTGACTTTTTTTTTAACAAACATTTCTTTGAAAAAATAAAACGTTTCCTGAGTCAGAGATTAAATAAAACCTCACTCGCACCAAACAAATTTATATTTCTAAATATCACAACATGATCGAATTTAAGTCATTTTAATAACAATGAATAGTCACCTATGCGTTACAATATAAACATTTATATTGATTTAAATCGCGTTTTGATTTAAATCGCAAATGCGGGTTTAAATATATGTGTTTTTTGATTCACAATCAGACAAATGCAACATAAATTGATATCTTTGTCTTCTAAGTATCTTAATAAACTTTCAGCATAGCTTTCTCCCCATTTAGATTTATTTTTCTTGGGATCTTGGGATCAAACGTGGAAAGATTAGATTGTAATCGTTTTTAATTTTTAAATACATTTTAGAAAAGTGTAATCTATACTAAAAAGCTGTACACCACCTGCTATAAAGATACATATTGTAATACTTTTGGGCTCAGATAGGACAGACACAAGAACTCAGACTTGCGGAGTTAAAGCAAGTTAAAGCCTTGATTTTATATATCACCTTTAAAAGTGGCATCTCAAAGCAAAGTAAATACCCAACACTGATTGTACCCATCTGTCATGCTAATAAAGCACCTTGAATTGAATTGAACTGAGAGAGAGGGGGGGAGGGTGAGCGAGAGAGCACAGCCAGGACAGACAGGCAAATAACATACACTCCACAGACATTCACAACAGCAACATATCATAAAACGTTTGCACATATAGTTAAATTATTAGTTGTTTTTCAGGAAGTTAAAAAAACACTTGAATTACTTATCCAGTCTCTCGAAATAAAATTATTTTTCAAGCAATGCAACCAACGTCGGGCAACGTGTTTTTTAAATCCAACATTGACAGCCACATCTTAAATCTTGTCAGTCAGCTCTTTTTTCTCTATTTGAATTGTGGCGATTCAAACAACCTGGGATAACAAGTGGTCTCAAAGTCACCGAGCTCACAGAGCTTCAACAACAGATGACAATTCCCTTAGTCCTTCCTAAGTCTTCCTGAAATTGTCAGATTATGAGTGAATAAAAGCATTTTATTAAAAACACATTTGCGTTTGTTTGGGAGCTATATTATGTATTTTTCATATGTAAGATATAATAATGTGTTCCCGCTTACAGATCCCACGACTTTAAAAGCTAGAAAAACAGGTTTCGATTCACATTATCTGGCGAGCCTTGTTTTGTCAAAGGACAGCACAAAAAAACAGACAATACACAGGGGGTGGGGGGAGGGTAAGCAAGAGAGAGAGTTTTTAGCCTTCTGTCAAAAAACCCCAAATCACCTGGGGCAGAGACTCTGGGGTGATCATTGTGTGGTACGGAGCGAAGCTCAGTCACTCCAAACAAGTAGTAAAGAGAGAAGAGTCAACAATTGATTTATCTTGTAAAGCGTTTTGAGAAGCCACCTTTAAAGGCAATATATAAAAGCGCTGATTCTTATGGAATGTGTTTTCTTTCTTCTTTTTTTCAGCATGGAATAAACCTATTACTTGATTCTTATGGATGCCCGGTTCTGCCGGGGATTCAAAAAATATTTTTTTTTAATCGCGTATCTAAGGAAATAGCAGTATAACCTTGTTCATGCACAAACAGTGGCATGTTACATTATTAATTTGGGTGTCTCCTCTTGCCAGAAAGCTCTAAATTGCATTTTGGGTGCGGTTTTTGACTTTTTTTAAATTGCAACCCATAAATAAAGCTGATACTGTTTAGACATTTAATTATTTTAAACTGTATTACAGCAGCACAATGCACAATCCAACGTAAACCGCTATCTTTGTCTTCTGTGTAATGTTCACCTCTCTGTCCAGCAAATTAACAATAATAATAATAATGAACTTTATTGTATATGGCGCCTTTAAAGGTGGCTCCTCAAAGCGCTTTACAGGATAAAAACAATAACAACAATAGTGTTAGGCTGGGCAAACGATTTTTTTTTAAATAGAAATACAAAATGAGATATAATGATGTGTTCCGGCTTATACATAAACGAGTACAACCCCCCTTTCTGCGGGAGTGCTGGCTGTGATGAATTAAACTAATAACACAGGTTTCACAGGTAGTTTCAAAGTAGAAGGGGGCGAGATTTCCAGCGAAAGACACCTCCCCCCCTCCAAAAGTACAGTACTTACTAGTTAAGAAAGCTAGGCTCCTCAATGAAATCGCTTTAACATGCTAATGCGTTGGTGTAACAGTCCGGGCGTGGCAAGCTTCTAATGTCAACCCGACTACGGCGAAAGGAACCCTTCTTTCATTGGAAGACAATGAACATATTCTAGCCCTAAATGAATTAATAGCAAACATGGTGTACATTAAAGACATTTTTCCAAGAAAGTTTAGCCTTTGTCACTAATAAAACCACTAAATAAAGACATAAATATAGAAATCTTAAGATTTTTAAAATACATGACTTTGCTAAAATTTATTTAAAAATAAAAACGATTACAAACCCCAGCGGAGAGAGAGAACAGGGGAGGGATGTTGGTTTTGCATAAGGGGCGGGGTTATGGAAATGAGGTCTATTTGGGAATGTGGAGTTACATGTTCTAGCTGTTTGTGAATTATTGTTGTTGAGTATAGAGTGTTGAGGTATTGATTTTGTGTAATGCTTTACACTGAAAATTGAGGTGGATTTTGTTTATGATAAAGAGGATAAACTGGGATGGGAGGAGGGTTTTGTTTTGCATAAGGGGCGGGATTATGATAATTAGAGGAATTTGAGAGAGTTTCCTGGCTATTTTTAGTTTGTATTACGAATAATTCGTACAAGATATTGAGATTTGTTGTTGTTTTGTTGAGATTTAACTCCGCAAGTCTGAGTTCTTGTGTCCGTCCTATCCGAGCCCGAAAGTATTACAATATGTATCTTTATAGCAGATGGTGTACAGCTTTTTAGTATAGATTACACTTTTCTAAAATGTATTTAAAAATTAAAAACGATTACAATCTAATCTTTCCACGTTTGATCCCAAGATCCCAAGAAAAATAAATCTAAATGGGGAGAAAGCTATGCTGAAAGTTTATTAAGATACTTAGAAGACAAAGATATCAATTTATGTTGCATTTGTCTGATTGTGAATCAAAAAACACATATATTTAAACCCGCATTTGCGATTTAAATCAAAACGCGATTTAAATCAATATAAATGTTTATATTGTAACACATAGGTGACTATTCATTGTTATTAAAATGACTTAAATTCGATCATGTTGTGATATTTAGAAATATAAATTTGTTTGGTGCGAGTGAGGTATTATTTAATCTCTGACTCAGGAAACGTTTTATTTTTTCAAAGAAATGTTTGTTAAAAAAAAAGTCAAGGCTCCAGCGGGCTTCAAACACAGAGCGTGTGACATGGGAGTCAGGAACCTAACCCACAGCGCCACCGGCAAGGTCACATGCAGAGTGCTGAAAAAGCACTACAGAAACATTATCAACAGCCAATGTACAGCGTGTACTATTCTTGTGTTGCGGTACATGAATATAATTATATCGTTATTAATTTCTTTAGATACGCGATTCCATATTATATTCCCTTTTAATCAAATTCTAAAAGTATGCTTGTTGACTCCGGTATCACGTTAGTAAAAGACTTCGAAGCTTAAAATGTTTAGGGAGAAATGGAATACTGGTGTGTATGTTTTCTTTAAAATACCGAGACCAGCCATATACTGTATGTTTATGTTCCAAAATTAATATCGTTTATGGCCTTCACATGCGTTACAGTATGCTCGTATTCTTTTTATGCTCAGCTACTAAGATTTCCCTTCAGTGGTAAAATTCCATATAAATATTCAATACTAAAACGGGCACAGTAAAGACATTTAAATCTTTCTACGACCGACCAACGGACCACGAGTGCCCCTGTCGGTTAACCAATCACGTACCGCGGTATTTTGCGTCATCGCGCCTCACGATGCGCGACGCCGAAGCCAATTACCTCTGGTACGTGTCTGTACCGCGCACTTTGAATGGCTGCATCTGTACCTCCATTATAGCTTTTCCAAAATACCTCAGTCTCCAGAATCGTGAATTTTGACTGTCAGGGTCCCCTGATGCAAAATACTGTAGCTTTTTGGCACAGGAAACTGTTTTAAAATTAACTCAATGGCAATTTGAAAACTATCCCACTAGTTGGAGATGTGTTTGAGCATGGTTCTGTACTCTACATCATAAAAATCACAGTAGTTAAACTTAATTTTTCTCTTCGTTGAATTATTGAACTAAGAATGTTCATAGAAAGTCAACTGACAGGGAGATACTCATCATCAAACCCAAGATATTTATTAAATGCTGTGCCTCCGTTTCTTGGTAGCATTGTGCAGAATATGGTAAGGGACAACAAATACAATTACTCCAAGGAACAGTGTATAATTTTAAGCATATCATTAACTATTTTAAAGCATGTCTGCTTCTCCCGCACTAGTAGAACCCATGCTAAAAAAACTCAGGTTTTTAGTGACACTTTACATGAAGAATTCTAACAGTCACCGGGATTCATTTTCTTGAGACCAGAGTTGTTGCTTCCATACAAACACAATGCAATACACTCCTTTTGTTGTTTTGTATTTCTGCACTCCTTCAAACACTTTGTTGTAAGTCAAAGCATACTTGAAAGGCCTAATAAAATAATGTCTTCTTTTTGGTTAAACTAAGAAATGTAACATAGGTCTAAACCAATTCCATGTTTTTTTTCTCAATCTACTGAAAAAAAATTATGTGATAGCCACATGTAATCTTTTTTTTTCACAGATGAACTGTTATTAGTTTGTGCCAGAGTACTATCCACACTAAGTACTTAGTAAGTACACAAACTACAGCACTGGCACCTCCCCATGATAATCTTTGTTAGCTTCGTGAATACACTGAAGTGAAGTTCAGGAGAAATAACAATGACAAGTCAATTTTACACAGCTGTTCATAATCACAATCATTATAAGAATATGCTATATATTTCAAACACAATTGTTCCTCTTTGCATTCATCTCAAGCATCCCTCCTCCGTCCTATCTCTACATTGCAGGTACCCCTAGGTTAAATCCTCTCTGAATGGGGTTAAGCCTCATCATTCTTTGATCAGGAGACTACCCATTAAACAAGCAAGTTAAACTAAACCTATCCCACTAAATAAGTCAAACATTCACAAAGCATTTAATTCTTGGATGTTGTTGTTCCTAGTGAACTAAAAAGTAGACTTGAAGAATTCAATAACTTAACAGTCTTTTAGTTTTCTGAGCTGCAGATGAGATGTGCAAGTGTATTTCAGGATGGGATTGATATAGATACATGATCAATACATGATATGGATTTTGCATTCCAATGTTGCATGCTCAAACCTTCATCAACACCTTGCCTCTGAAACAATGCAAAGATTGTTTGAGAAGACTATATTGTGTGCTTTTAAAAGCTTACTAATACAATATGAAGTTCAAGTAGGAAGCAATTAGTAGGAATAATTAAAGGTCTCTGCTCACCAATCTTCTACAAAGCCAGTAAAGATGTATACATTAGGTTTTAGTTAGCTAATACTATTGGTCACTAGATGGCAGAATTGATTTTCAAAATATTTAACTGCCTCTTGGATGAGAAATAAAAGAAGGTTCTTGTTCAGAACTGTTGCCCTTTCCTTTATTAAGAGAACCCCCTAGACACAACAGAAAGGCAAATGGATTTATAATAGTTCTTTTCTATCAGTATTATCACAGTGTTTTATAATTGGTTTGAACAACTTAAATTAAAATGAAGCATCACTTCACCACACAGACATTGCAAACATTATTAGATCCCATTCATTTTGCGGCTCAGAAACAAAAAATAATCACCAAGTAAAGTTAACAGAGAATTCCTGCACTCATTTTATTGACTTCGTTAGGCTAGCTACTTTCGGCATTTATGACTTGAAATACCCTATTATTTTACCACTTTTAAAATAGATCTTGTGAAATTGAACTAAATCCCTTCAATTTATGTAGTATTTCAGTGCCACAGTATAGAATAACATTTGTCACTGAAAGGATTGTTCAGGTCAGTGGTGAGACTGTTTCAAAAGCGGCAACTGATGTTCAGATAACCAGCTGTCAGAAAACACAAAAGGCTGCGTATGAGAAAAGGACATTGAATTAATAGAGGATAGTTTCTTCTTAGTTTGTCATTTCTCATGGATCAGATAAAATTGCTTCTCAGATTGCCAGAGTAGTTTAGCCTTTATGAACTTACAGTATACTGTTGTTTGACTAAGGTACAGGTAAGGAAAAACACTACTTTCTTGTAGAATCATCTACAAATTAAACTTTTTAAAATAATGTATTTTCTGATTTTAATAACCCGCCATTAATACTGGTGTGCAGAGCAATAAAAGATCCTTTTAGCTTAACATACAGTATCCATTTAACAGTTTGATTCAGAGATCGTATCACAACATTAGGGATCTTCAGATAAACTGGAGGCACAAGGAGATTAGCAGGTAAACCATTTGTAAGCTATTGTGGGATATTGAGTTAAAAAGAGAATTTGATCATATGTTTTTCAGCAATTCCACAAACTACCATTCAGAAAATATTTAGACTTTGTAAATACAGAAAAAGGATTCAATGAATGTGCAATTTTAACATACTAATGTGGCACTGTGAAGATTTTTCTACTGTACATCTTTTTTATATGTTGAAGAGCTTTAATGGTCATCCTTCCTGTTAGCTTGGCCTTGATTTGATTGACCAGTAATTGTCAATCCCTACCTTTATGACAACAGCTACAAGCCTTTGCCTATCTTTTGCCCTGCTTTGTTGTCATTGTAATTATACTGTATACTGTATCTATTATTACAGAACAAAAATGAAAAACAGTCAAATAATACAAATATACACAGTTAATAAAGAGTAGTTCTAACTAATGAAATTGCCTAATTGTAATCAGCAATTACACAGTAACTCAAAAGGCTATTTTAAACAAAAACATGTAGCAGGTTTCTGGTAAACTGATGTTTGTTTCTTATCAGATTGCAGATTTGATTTGATATACAGTGATATACAGTATATATATATATTTGATATAAGACTACACACCCTTATTGAAATTTCAGCTTTTGTTGAAGTAAAGGCTGAAATCAAGACAAATTATGTCAGACCTTTTTTCCATCTTGAATAAAATCTTGCAACCAACAACATTACAGTGAAAACCAAATGGATCATTTTTAGGAAACATAATCAACTTTCAATGCCTTGGTTGCATAAGTGCACTCACCCTTTAACTAATAATTCATTGCACTTTTTGCTGTGATTACAGGAGTAAGTCTGGATAGGTCTCTATCAACTTAGCACACCTGGATTTTGCAATTTTATCCCACTCTTCTTTGCAGAAGAGTTTAAGTTCATTCAAATTATGAGGGGATCTTCTGTGCACAGCCCTCTTTAGGTCAGTCCACAGATTTTCTATAGGATTTAGGTCCAGGCTATGACTGGGCCATTCCAGGACATTGATCTTCCTTTTTTTAAGCCATTCCTTGGTTAAGTTGGCTGTGTGCTTTGGATCGTTGTCATGTTGAAAGCTGAAATTCTTCTTCATCTTTCTGGCAGAGGGATTTTGCGCCAAAATATCTTTATGTTTGGAGCTATTCATTTTCCCCTCTATCCTAACCAGATCTCTGTCCCCGCTGGAGAGAAGCAGCCCCATATCATGATGCTGCCACCATGCTTGACAGTAGGTACTGTGTTCCTTGAGTGATAAGCTGTGTCGGCTTTGTGCCAAACATATTTTTTGGAATTAAGGCCAAAACATTCTATCTTGGTCTCATCAGACCATCAGATATTTTTCCACATGGGTTGGTTGATTGAATGTGTCTTCTTGAAAAAATTTTATGGGCTTTGATGTTCTTTTTTGTGAGAAATGGCTTCCGTCTTGCCACCCTACCCACAGAACACACAAAATATGATATGCAGAAAATGGTAAATTACTGCTATAGTTTCCTGCAGCTCCATTGGCCTCTTGGTAGCCTCCCTGATGAGCTTTCTCCTTTCTCCTTTTGGAGGAAAATCTTTGCAATGTTCCGGTGGTGCCATATTTCCTCTGTTCTTAAATATGGTCTTCATAGTGTTCCATGATATATGCAATGCCTTCAGAATTATTTAATATCCCTCTCCTGATCTGTACCTTTCAACAATAAGATCCCATAGATCTTTTGTTACCTCCTTGTGCTGGATGGTTATCTCTGCACAATGCTAAAAAACCTTCAGGGAAATCCTAACACCTGATTTTATTTAGGGCTAACAAGAATCACTTCAGGTGATGTCAGGTCGAGGCAAATTACCTTTGGACATGATTTGGAATGCGATTGGTTAAATATGAGCACAGTTATACATAGTTATAACCCCCTTTTGTACACACTTGTGCATCCAAGGCAATGACATTTTTTTAAATTATTTTTCCTTAAAATCATCCATTTGTTTTTCACTTAAAAATTATTGGTTACAAGAACTTACTGTAAGATCTACTCTTATTGTACTCTTATTGTAAGGCCTATTCACACCTGGACAAAGCTGGCAACACTGTAAGGACTATGTTTTTTTACTTCTCCAGTGCCTTCAATACTATCCAGCCCTTACTTCTAAGGAGGAAGCTGGAGGAGATGCAAGTCGGTGCCTCCATGATCTCATGGATCACTGACTATCTGACAGGCAGACCACAGTCTGTGAGACTTCAGAAGGTAGTAAGTAATACAGGGGCTCCTCAGGGGACAGTTCTTTCTCCATTCCTCTTCACCCTCTATACTTCAGACTTTAAATACAACTCAAAGTCGTGCCACCTGCAGAAGTTCTCAGATGACTCTGCAATTGTGGGATGTATCAAAGGTGGGCAGGAGGAAGAGTACAGAGGAGTGGTCAGCAGCTTTGTGGAGTGGTGTGGGGAGAACCACCTGCAATTGAATGTAACAAAGATGAAGGAACTGGTGGTAGATTTCAGGAGTAAAAAGGTCAAACGTACTCCTGTCTACATCCATGGGAGTGGGGTGGAGATGGTGGACTCGTACAAGTACCTGGGAGTGTACATCGACGATAGACTGGAAGGGTCAGAGCCGACTTTACTTCTTGAGGAGGCTCAGGTCCTTCAATGTATGTAGTAAGATGCTACATATGTTCTATCAGTCGGTGGTGGCGAGCGCCATTTTCTACGCAGTGGTATGCTGGGGCTCTGGGATAAGAGCAGTGGATTCTAACAGGCTGAACAAGCTCATCAGAAGAGCAAGCTCTGTCATTGGGTCTGGCCTGGACCCCCTGGAGGTAGTGGCTGAGAGGAGAATGGTGTCCAAATTAGAGGCCATCATGGATAACGTCTCCCATCCCGTCTATGACATGCTTGTAGAAATGAAGAGCAAGTTCAGCAATAGACTGATCCATCCACGGTGCGACAGGGAGCGCTACAGGAGGTCATTCTTGCCTTCTGCCATAAGACTGTACAACGCATCCACTTTGTGTCTGGGCAGAGGCAACACTGACAGTGACTTGTTTCTGGACTCAACAGTAAACTGATACATCTGTTCTTTTTCTTTTTCCCGTTTACAACCGTTTTTGTGCAATATATGTCAGGGACGTGCAATACATTTATATTTATATTTATATTTATATTTATAGTGTGCAATATGACTTTTTTGTGTACTGTTCTGTTCTGGTTTGTTCTTTGTGTGTTCTGGATTCTGAGTAACTCTTCTTAGTGCACTTCTCACTGTACTGATTGTATTGTATGTATTGTATTATTATTATATCATTTGCTACACTATTGCTGTGTTGTCTGTGTTAAGCTGCTGTTGCACTGCAATTTCCCTCACGGGATCAATAAAGTATCTCTCTATCTTATTAAAGGTGAAAAAAGGTCTGACATAATTTGTCTTGATTTCAGTCATTACATCAACAAAAGCTGAAATTTTAATAAGGGTGCTTAGACTTTTGATATTTGCTGTACAGTATACTTAAAGTTATAGCTTTTCCCATATGGAACAAAAATACCTACTGTATACAGTGCATTTAAAAAATATTCACACCATTCCAATGATGTGTTATTTTGTTGAATTACAAACGATGTACAGTACACACATTTTTCTAAAGTGAATATTCTAATCAAAACATTAACGTGTGAATATGTTAAATGTCAGCAAAAACCAAAAAGAAAGTTTAAAGCTTTAAAGATTTTAAAGATGTTGATTGCATACAGTACGGAATGTATTCACCCTTTCAAGTCAATATTTGATGGAAACACCTTTGGAACCAATAAGCTATGAGATTTGTTAAATACCGTATACCATATCTCTACCAACTTTGAACATCGGAATGGTGGAATAATCAGATAATCAAGTTGGTTGAGGATTACTGATGGATATAATATACTGTATTTGCAAGACTTGACAATTGCTATTTGATTCAAGTCAGGACTATGACTGGGCTAGTCATGCACATTCATGTTTTGTTTGTAGCCTGATACTTTGTCCTGTTGAAAGATGAATTCCAGATTTAGGTCTTTAGCAGACTGAAGATTTTTCCTCATGATTTTCTTGCACAGCTGTCGCTAAGGGGGGGCATTAGGGGGCAGTGCCCCCCCATGTGGGCTAACGTGCCCCCCAAAAAAGAATTTTCTAATAAAGTGGAAAAAAATGTTTTCGTTTATTTTTCTAGAAATATTGAAAAATATTTATGTAACTAATCTAACATTTCAAGCAAGTTTTCTTTTTCTGTCATGACGAATGAAAAAATGTAGCTTGGCCCTATGTCACATCTGAGGTTTCAGTACAGGATTTATAATGCAACACACAAGGCGGTTTTGTACCAGAAACTGTTTAATCTCGTTTCGTTAATCAGAAAACTAGGCTAACAGTAGTCTAAGTAATGGATATAAAAAAATGGTTCAAAGGACCATCTTCAGTCACCATCAAAGTGGTGGCTAGTAGTGGGGAAAAAGATAAAATGGAGCAGAAGTGAGGGAAGCAGATAGGGTGCCTGACATCAACAACAGCAGAAGTGCACATGCTAATTCCAGCTGTGCTAATTTTGCTGTTAAAGACAGAGCCGGCTTAACCAATAAAGACCACCATTTGTGCACCACTGCCGCAGCCCCCTGATGCCCTAGGGATTGAAAAACCCAACCAGTTCGTTCTACATCGATACCCTTTCTGTCTGTTTTAGGGTAAGACTCGCACTTTTGTATCTTCGTGGTACCAAAATTGAGAATGGCTCAAGTATGGCTTCAAAGCTGACGCATCATTTTGCTATCCCTGTAGGAAGTTCAACAGTGCCTGCGCAACTGACTTAACTTTTACAGTTAAGGGGAACCATGACTGGAAACGCGCCACAGAGAGAGACAAAGGGTTTCATAAACACTCTATTTCAAAGGAACATTTAACCTGCATGGCTGTATGGGAGGAGCCTGAAATGTGCATTAAAAATGACAAGGAAATTTCCACTCTCCTTAACGAAAACCAGCTCAGAAAAAATCGCTACTCTGTGTCTGCTGAGTCACATGTCTCAAACTGGTGTGCGAACCCAGCCCACCCCCCGCCATTAAAACTAAATGCCCACCCGTTCGAATTGGCCTGGTGATGGCCCTGTTTTCCTGTACTTTCCTCCATCCATTTCCCCTCCCCTCAGTCCTAACAAGCTTCCCAGTCCCTGCTGATAACAAGCAGGCGCATATTGCTTGTAGCAGCAAGGCTTATTAATAATACAGGAATTAAGTTTGCTGCTCCCTTGCCAGTCCCTCTCTCCCTCATCTCAGTGGTGCTGGACACAGAGAGGCCATTCCATTTGTTTCAGATTTAAGGTGTTTTTCTACTGTATCTGATAGAGTTTCTTGATAAGGAACAACTTCCAAGGCTGAGATTCTCCAGCAACCCTAATAAATGGTCATCTCTGGCGCCTTACTGTCTGGGAGACTCCAAGGGAGAGTCTCATCCCAGGTTGTTTACAACCCTCATGTCAGAGAGCATTGTTACTCATCCTCCACCTCGATCAACCAATCAGGAACTGGTAGGGCAGGATAACCCCACGTGGGTCTCGAATGCCTGCAAAACTTTCAACCAATGAATGACTGTAGTTCCTCCAGATAAATCAAGCAGCACAGGGCCCAGAAGGTGCCCCTCCAGGACATTCTCAGACTCAGCTCGGACAATCACGTGACGGCCAGTGTGTCCGAGTGCCAGGACTTTGTTATAAGAGTTGAGACCGGAGGTCGCCCGCGCGTAACCAAAGGATCCGCCCGAGATTAGCCCAGCAGCAAGCCTCGTGAATCACCAGTATCCCACCGCGAATGCTCGCCTGATCAATGAGTGAACTACGGTTGGAACTGTCGACAGCTGAATCTCAGTATTCAGGACTACGCTACATCGGGAACGAACCGGTCTTCTTCCCGTCTAAAGAGTGTGACTTGTTTGGACCTGCAGTCACTTTCCATGTGCACAATCTCTGCTAGTTAAGCCAGGACTAACAAGCCGGTCTTCAGAGATCCCACTGCCAACGCGCCGCAGCAGAAATCTCTCCCTCCTTCTCCCACACCTCCAGCCGAACCAGAGCTGCCTGGCACCGGGCCAGGGGACTCTGATTGGACCTAGCAACAGCCTGTTTCTATTCCCTTATGTCTGCGGGAGATCGGAATCCACACAGATTGGATGAGTATTCAACATTCTGCATTGCAGCTCGAGAATTCAATTGTTATCTCAACCTGAGTTGATATCAGTTTAATTCCTATGAGTGATGTACTTGCTTGTGAGTATCTAGTGTAGAAGTTGTAATCTAAGTTCATTTACGAAACAGTCTAAATGAATGGTATACTAAATGTATGTCCCTCTTTGTTTGTAACTCTTTGTGATTGAATATATACCTTTTGTATTCTGCTAACCCTCACTATAAGATCTGTTATGTTTATATGCACATTTTATATATTAATAAATGTATTCTCGTGTATTAATATCCATGTGTGTGCGTTGCTGAGTTATTCCAAAAAGGTCGGTTTTCTAATAGCCGTCAAAGAATCATTTTGTGACTTACTGCTACAATTAATAATTGTCCCAGTTAATGCACAAAACCCCTACATGCTGAAAACAGTGTTTGAAAGTGGGACGATGCTGACAGGGTGATGTGTTGTGTTGTGAAAGTGGTAAATATTTTTGCAAGGCACTCTATTTATACTTTAGCACTTGTTAGAATGCTAGAAACATGTACTGTAAGCAGCATCCAGTGCCCTCACAAAGTTGTTGGACAGAGAAGACTAAGCTTTGATTTTCACTATGATCTCAAATAATGATTATTTCTCATGAAAAATGACTGATAAGTGTACTGTAGCTGCTAATAATTTTGTTTTTAAAGTCAATTCAGTTCTATTATCTTGAGCCAGTAAACAAATTAATGGTGCTGTATCTCTATGTTTTCAAATAGCAAACATATTGAAACAATTGGCAAACGGGTTGGCTCTTGTTGGTGAAGTGTTTCTGTTTTCTTTCATTCTGTCACATTTTAACTTCAGTGTTTGAAGTCTGTATTTAAAAGTCAAAATACAAAAAACAATGAACTTTTGTTAAAGAAACACAGTCAATTTTAAAGCTGAAAGCAAAGAAAAACTCAATCACAACTGCAGCAGGGTAATTTTGTAAATCAAACACAAAAGCATCAGTAATGAATATGCTGAAGAAGAAAGAAACTACAGGTATAATCGTAAACAAGACAAAATTGAGTCAGCCAAGAAAAACATCTGCCATTGATTACAGTAAAATTATTCGAACTGTCAAGATAAAGCTTAAAACGACTGTCAGTGAAATCACTGGCAACCTCTAGAGTGCAGGAGTGAAGATATCACAGAAGATTGAGAGAGACGAATTACAAAGGCTGCACCTCAAGATGTAAACCTGTTATCAGCACCAAGAACAGAAAAAACATATGTGCCTAAGATTATTAAGCAATCTCAATAAATGTGTGGATTGGCATTACCAAATTTAAGTAATTATTATTTAGCAGCACAAATAAAACCAATAAAAACTATTTTGACATGGATGAATAAGGACTCAGTAGTGAAATGGAGAGAAATTGAAATTCAACAAATAGAAGGATCGATTATTACAGTCCTCTTTCTGCCAGTGTTAGATAATTATTTAAACATTTTGGAAAATGTATGAATTTGGATGCATGGGTATGGATGCATGGGTTTCTGTTAGTAAAAATGAATAGATAAAACAGATAAAACAGGATTTACTGTATTTAAGAGAAATTAAAACCAACCCAGAATTTAAACCAAACACATTAGATGACACTTTTAAGTTATGGGCAGAGGACTGATTAGGTATTCAAATAATCACAGATAAAAGGGTAGAGTCATTTAAGAATTTATTTAAAATATTTAATCTCCCAAATTCTCAGTTTGTTAACTATTTGCAAATTAGAAGTTATATTGCAAAGATTCAGGGAATCAAGCAAACACATTTGAAGATATCCACGCCTTGATTCATTTTATAGCAAAAATGTATGATAAGTTAAAGTAGGAGAAATTAAAGTTCTACCTAAATGGGAAAATGAGCTGCAAGCAGAATCATTTTCTAATGCTTGGAATGATATTTCTGGAATAGCTTTATTACAACTAATTCTTAGTTTTGGAGGGAATATGCATGGAAAATTCAGATGAGATTTTTAAAAACTTTATTTTGAAAGGATTCTGGGATGAAGTTATTAAAGTAATTGAATCTGTTTATAAATGTCAACTCTATTGATGTCCAGAGAATCTTCCTCTTGGAAGACCTCCACTGGTTTTATCTGAAATCAGTAGCTCTTTAGAATATTAAAGTTTATTAAATGGAATGGATAACACATAGAATAAGTAATCAGAATAAACTTTTTGAAGATAGATGAGAGTGATGTTTTGGGAGTGATGGATGAGAAGTGATATTTTGTAAAATAATGAAAGATAAAGGTAATATTTTTTTCTATTTAATGTCTACTTTATACATGTAAATTAAGTTTGAAAATTTGAATATAGAAAAAAAATATTTCTAGAAATATAAATATAAAATACTTTTTCAGATGTATTGATTATGTACAGTATTATTATATATAAACCCTGTTTTTTTAGGTGAGGTTTGGTGGGGTGAAGGGGATCGTTTGTGTATGTATATTTTCTATTTTATAATTTTATTATTATTTATATAATTGTTCAAAATATTGGATGACAATAAAAACCATAAAGATGACTCAGGAGAGTTTTGAAAAAAAAGGTTTTATAGATAGACAAGAAGAATATCAATCTTTTACTTAAATGATTGAAATGTTAGTGTTAAGAAGGTTAGTGTTGTTTACTCTGTATTACAATATTGCAGAATAACATTGCTCGTTGCTCAATGCTTCACATTTCAGGTATGTTTCCTAGGACAACCCACTGATGCCTTCGTATTCTGTTAAGTGATAGAAGACCCATTACAGTTTATATCAATACCCACTTCATATAATTATAAAATACATTGACTTACTACCATATCTGGAAATATTCTGTTCCCATTTGCACTCTACTTCCTAATTCCAGTAGTGAGGCATTCTTTGTGATTTAATGGCATCGAATTCAGCTTCTAGTTATTTCCTAAATGATCATTTAATCAAAATATGTTGGAACCATAATTTTTAGTATGTTCTAGACAATTATGTAATATACATTTTTATCTTTTTTAATGATCAAGCCAAGAAGAGAGCATGACAGAATCCAAAAAATGAACATTGAATTGAAGTTGCATTTTTTTTTCAGAAGATAAGGGAAGGTAAAACATATTATATGATGCCATATTTTTGACCTAATGTAATGAAAGCACATTAAGTTATTCAGTGCTTCAAAATGAAATATTCATGTTTAAAACATGTGGGAGCAGAGTTAATATACAGAACACTTCAGGATCAACTTTAACCATTTATTTTACTCACTAGATATTTTCTAAAATAAACATTTAAATCTACTTTCTTATGCCCATAATCATAAATTATTCACTTTTCTGGTGCTGCCTCTTATTGTCACGATCGTAAACTCCTCCTGTTAAGGACACTCCAGTCCTTCCCTGTTTCCTACTCATCTCCCGCACCTGCCTCCGGTTCCAGCCCCTCATGCTATATAAACCAGACGTTCCTGCCTATCGGGGCTCAGCTTTGGAAGATGGGGGCCCGGAAGCCCGCCTACCCACGAGTCCAGGACCGACTTAACAACATAGGCTTCACAATGGCGTCCTGACCATCTGGGTCCGGGATCAGGGAGCATCTAGTCCCATTACCCCCTTTTTATTCCCCCGACCCTCTGCCGGATCCCACTCCGGCTTTTAACTCTGTTTGTTTGTCAGGATGTATTACCCGGTCTTGGACATTTGCTACACACTCGGCTTTGCCTCGGATTTCCTCGGACTGTTTGCCTCAGCCACACCTCCCCCGAACACCAGTGCACCATGGACACGCCCCCTGTTTTCCTTCCAGCCCCTGGATCATATCGTCTGCATAGGGTTCACAAAGAACGCTTCGTGAATTTTTTTCTTTAGGAGTTTTTATCTTTATCACATACTGGACAAATAGATTCTTCCTGATGTTTTGTTATATCAAAATATGCTAGGTTATTGATCATAACCTAGCTCTATGAGATATAGTCAACTTAGGAAAGTGTATTTCCAAGTACGTGTATGTACTGTAAGTTACAGTATCCAAACAGTATGTGTTGAAGTTCTCCAAACAGACCTGGGAACATCACCCAGTCCATCCCTTATCCTCTATATAGCCAGACTGATGAGGACAGGGTGCAATGGATGTAATGGAGTGCTTAACTGTGGCATACACATAACATCAATGTAATGAACTTTCAAGACACCACTTTTGATTACTGTAAGGATACACTAATGAGGAGGTATGGATCCCGTGCAGCTGCAGGAGTAGCCAGTAGTCACGGCAACAAACAATCTAAATCGAGAGGCAAGATTGTGGTCAATGAGAGTAAGGTAGGTTGAAATCCAGGACAGACACAGATGGCAAACAATCCAAATCGAGAGGCGAGGTACGAAGTCAAAAGGCAAAAGGGGTAGTCCAAAATCCAGAGTGACACAAGGTTTAGGAATCGCCAGGTAAAGCTCTCAGGGAGTTAACTCAATACTGAGCAGCGGGAAGCGGGTTAGGATGGTTTAAATAGTGCTGCTCGGTAGAGCATGTGCTGGTGGATTAACACGTGTGGCGGCGCTTGTTATCATTATTAACCCACTGCTGGTACTGGTTACCTCTTTTGTGAGATGATCTCCGCTGACTGGTGGTCGTGACAATTACATGCTAGCAAAGTAATCTGGTAACCATATTGACAGAAATACATCATTTTAGATTAGGATACAATTTCTAGCATTTTCATTAATTTCATGAAACCATGATAGAATAAATTTTAGTTTAATAAACATATAATCGAGTATGGAATATGATCAAGGTACTTTTTGTGTTCAAACTCATAGCTTATAAATTTTCAGGGCAAACTGTTCTATTTTCTCAATTCACTCATCTTTTCTTGCATTTGGAGTACAAAATCCATCCAAAATCCATCCATTAGGGTCTTTGTATGCTCTGGATTTTTGTTCAAATTAATTTTAGAGAAAAGTCTACATTGAAAGACCTCTTCTCCAAAATACACATGTGGCTAAATTTATCTTAGTCCAAGCATGCTTTTCTGAGTGCCCTTCACTGTGTTTTTATATATGAAGCAGAGGAAGTAATATTGCCCATGTTACCCACTTTTTAGTCAGTTTTATATCTTATGTTTTCTTGACCCAGGGAGCCTACCTTTCAACATGTCATGCAGCCTAGACAGGTTTTCTCCATAACTAGCATAACACCTACTGGGCGTGTCACAACTGGATCTTTTAAAAAGGTAGCTCACCAAAAACACACACCTGCAAATTTATATTACAATGAGGGGAAAGACCCCCAGGAGAAACCAAACAAACCCCAAAGCAAAAGCCTAGTTCCAGTTTGAGCTTTTGATTAAACTTCACACAATTCCTTCTATTATACAGGGCAGCTAAACTACTGTACATACTGGCTTCCAAATAATTCAGTATCTCACTTACTTTTCAAAACTACAGGCTCTACTGAGACTCTTCTCAAAAATTCATTTATTAGTTTATTTGTCCACAAAGCTCACTAGTTCATCAGGTCCATGGTCAGTTCTTCCCCCTCGGGTGAATAGTGCACACAGACCTTCTAGCTTCCAGATAGCAGATTCACCAAATGACCCGGAATGCCTACAGTCACCTGACTAATTGTCTTTCTGCAACTGGTCAGATGACTAGGGCAGCAGATTGTTCCACAAGTATTTTTGGGGAACATGGTCTAGACAAGACTGAGATCTTGTCTAAACCAGCTATGCCTTTACACATGCTATGTGTTATTAGCACATCACAACTCATAATCTGGATTTTGGAGTTTCTTTGTGCCTAGTTTGTTTTGAAGCCAATTCAGAATGAGTAAATATTTTTGTCTCTGGGCCAAGAAAACATAAGATATAGAACTGACTAAAGAGTGGGTAACATGGGCAATATTACCTCCTCTGCTTCATATATAAAAACACAGTGAAGGGCACTCAGAAAAGCACACTTGGACTAAGATCAATTTTTCAATTTTCTGCTCCTCCTGCTGCTGGACCTGGAGAAAGCAGGGTAGAGAGGAGTATATACTTGTAAGTGACCACATTGTTCAGGTCCCCCAAGACTGAAGTGGATGCCCAAGACCACAGGATGACTAAACACTTTCTTTGCTGTGGTGGAAGGAGCCCTGCCAGGTCATCCACCAGAGCTGTTTTCAGAGACCAGCAATGCTGGATTGCTCCTTTGAGACACTGGATTTTTGGATAACTGGCATCCGTGGTGTTCATATGACCTGTGAATGTGTGTCCCTTGGAGATACTTTTTGTGTCATGGGTTCGATATGTGTCATAAATAGATCAATAGAATGATAATATTATGAAACAGAAATAATGTCATATAAATGTTTTGTCTCGTGTGTGGATGCACAGGTGTTGTGGACGATATAAAGAACTTGTTGCGAGGGAAAAAAGGGTCACCATAATCATCATCATCAACGGGACGAGTTCGAGAACAAGAATCATGAGGTTATGCTTCCTGTTTCATTTTGGGGAATACAACTTTCCCAGGTTGAGACTAAGAATCTGTACGTCAGGTGTTATACAGGGTGATAAGACCATCAGAGGACAAAAGCCTGCAGCAGCTAATTACAGACGCAACCACTCAGAATGCACGTTAAAACTCAGTGTTGTGTTAGAGGTACAGTACTACAACACTGCAAGTTGTACAGTACATCGCCATGTGGCCAAAGATGATCAATAGGTAGCACATGTGATGCTTTAGATGTTAGCGAAACAATTGTTTCATTTACTCTGTTTCCATACTGTACATCTTTAAATGCAGTTAATATGGAACATTAATGTGCTATTAAGTAACTAAAGAGAACTTTTTGGTAGCTGACAATAAAAATAACAGAAGTATAAATGGCTGAACTTCATAAATTATATTAATGTATGAATATAAATATTTTTCATACTGTATATAGCTAGTAGTGGTAACTACAAATAAAAAAAAATAAAGTACACAACGGTATTCCACATCTTCATAAACATTTTCTGCATCTGTCTTTAACTCAGTCACTTACTGTAGTTATTTTGGAAAAGCTGACATGCTCATTCTAACTACATAAACTTGATATACTTTATAAAAAACTATAATGCTTTAACCTTTTCTATTAATACTTGCTGTCATAACAGTTGTTAAAAAGTTGTAGTACATTTCTAAATTCAGTTAATACAGTATGTCATATTAATATGGAATCAAGCTACTATAGACATTCCGGCAACTGAAAGTAAAAATAGTTTCTGAATTTCATTAATAATATTAACTTATAGATATAAATATATTTATACAGTATAGCTGGTAGTGGTAGCATATTCCACTTTCTTTGCAAACATATGCATCAAATTCTTTAACTCATTCACCTGTGGTTAATTTGGAAACATTTTGACATCCTTATTTAAGAACATTTTCTTTTGTGGACAAGGCTTTTGTGGACTGAATGATGATTTGTTTCAGTGGTAGCATTGCTCCTGTGGGCTAGAAGATCTTATGTTCGCTTCATGGCCAATGCACTACTTGCACTTTTAACAAATAAAGACTCTTTGTCATCATAGATGATAAACAGATCATAGTCATCGGTTGAACCAGGACACAGCAATATTCTCACAATTACATTTAAACGTGTTTAAGTTGCATGTCTGTACACCAAGTTCTATTTCAATCTTCCAATCATCCACTCAATCACGCAATTAATCCCCACTATTTAATATTGTATTTTGTCACTTAATTGGTACTCTGATATTGTGAGCCTTTTCAGGAAGTGCTGCACTTCATCTCTACTCTTAGGAACACGTCAGCACAGAAGCCTGAAAACTTGAAGAGAGTTTTGAAACTTAAAACTAGTAAGCTGAGTCCTGTAACCTGAAAACCTGAAAGCTACTTTGTCTGAAGTTCTGCACCAACTTTCAGTCACTCTTTTTTTCTTTCTGTCATAACCCAGTCATCACTCCTCTCCTAATCAGCTCTCTCTACCAAGTCCTGAGCTCCTGTACCATAACTTTCTCCGCCAGCTGCCGAGAATCACAGAGCCTCTGATCTCTGTCAGTCTTTTGACCGCAGCTGTCAGCCTGATCAAATCGCATCATAACAGAATGTGAGAATCAAAGAAATTAAATCCAGCTGGTCTTGGAGATCTGTCCCAGATCTCGGATCACCATGATGCAGCTTTGAAAGTTCAGGAGACATATTCAACAGAACTAAAGGAAACTGTCCAGGAAATGCGAGTTCTGATGCAAAACATGATGTAAACCATCTCCACCCTTGTAGTTTCTGCATCTCACCCAGCTTTAGCAGAACATTCCATGTCTCCTCCTGAAGACCCCACTTCTCTTCGAGTTCCAGATCTGATGCCGGGAACCTGTGTGACAGAACCCCAGATGTGCACCCCCCACCTTCCATACTCAGATGGCTGAAAGTGATTCCTGACACAGTGCAGCATAGATTTCACCATGTAGCCATCCTCTTTCCCTTCAGACCAGGCACGTGTGCTGACCTGGGAAGCTCTGGCATGACCGTCTGCCCTGTGGGAGAGAGTAGACCCCCTCTTCCCCTCTCTATCAGTTCTGCCCAGTTTACCAAGGCATTCCACTTGTGTTTGATGTGCCAGGCTGAGCTGCCAAGTCCACTCACAAACGTCTCCACCTCAGGCAGGAAGCCATGCCTGTGCACTCATATGCCATACAATTCCAAACCGTGGCCATTAAATGTAGGTGGGGGGAAGAAGCCCTCTGTGCCCCATTTTGAGCAGGGCTGTCAGAAGACCTGAAGAATGAGCTGGCATGTAGGGAGTTGCCTGGCACCTTTGATGTCCTTACCACACTGGCCATTATTCTGGACATACACCTGCAGGAGCTTTGCCAAGAGAGATGCCTGATGATTTCCCCAAAAAACTCAGAAAGGCTCCCAATGTCCCTGTCCTCTATAGCCCAAGTGCCAGCACCACCTGACACCCTTTCTCCAGAAAAGATGAGCCTATACAATTGGGAAGGACCCAGACCACCACTGCAAAGCGGCTACTGTGAAGGACTCTGTGCTTACTATGGGGGGAAGGACACTGGCAGCAAATTTGCCCTAAATGGCCTGGAAACGCCCCCCCTCAGTAAGCCACAGCATAACACTTTTCTGTAATATTTAAATTAAATGAAAGATGTACATGGTATTTTTACATATTTATTAATTAAATAAATATCACAATATTACATGTAAAAAGGAAAATAATATCAATAACACATGACTAAACATGAATAAGCATACAAAGTTTCTGTCAACATGCATAGGCTGAAAGGAAAAAAAAAACACAACTTTTCAGCTGTGGAGCCTTCATCAGGTATGAATGAGTAAATGTGTGAATACTTATAATGGAGGGAGTAAAACCCAGTTCTTCCAGCCAGATCAGACCAACAACCTCCAGTTGTTTAATGCCATGTCAAACAAAATCAAAAATGTGTTTGCATCGGCCTTGAATGCTACTGTAGGAAGCACATACAAAATCTACTAAACTATTCTAGTTAACAGTTTTTCATCCACTAACTCCCTTTCCAGAAAAACAACAACAGTGGAAATGCCAAGAGAAAGTCTTCAACTGGCTACATTGAAAAAACTAACCTAGAAGAAATAAAAAAATAAATCAAATACTTACCCAGCTCTCCAACATTACCCTTTCCCCCCATAACATCCCTAAAAACATACACCACTGCCTGACAAGCATCAAGGTCCTAAAATATAATTTCTAGGATCTAACCCTGTAACACAAGTGACCAGAGCATCAGTTGTTATTATGGTTATACAGTACATATGATGAAGAAAATGTCAAAGAATTGTGATCAGTAAAAACAACCAATGGCAGAAGATTTTAATTAAATAAACCTCAAAATGGTAGAATAATTTACATGATTTTTATTGAATTTCTTATAAAAATAAAAAAAAAACAGGGTGAATTCTATTTTGATACTCCCATATCAGAACTGTGCCAGCACCTGCAGCACTAGAATTTACAGTACCTCTAATTTAAACAGTAGTATAAAATCTGGGGGAGCTAAGTACAGTATGTTAGACAGAAGAGCCTTAACAGTTTCAAAAACACACTGACACTCAGTATTTGAGAGGGATTAAGCAGGCTGGTTACAGACGATGCTACAGTAGATTTCTTTTTACAATAATTACAATAGTATCAAGCTAATCCAAAAAAATTAAGGAGTTTTAGTGATGGGAACAGGAAATTAACAATCACAGTCACTTTAGTATCAACAGGGCAAAGTTGAACTTGACCCACCCAGATAAGTCACAATCACCTTACTAAATTCAGACTTCACCAAGTTGAATGTTAAAAAAGTGCTCAGACAGTGGGCCTCAGGGACTAATTCATAGGAGTGCAACACCACTGCTTTAACAGTATCATAATTCAAACCTTCCGTTAAAGTCAATGCAGAATTCTGAGCCATTCCAGAAAACTGACACCGCAACAACAGAGATCAGGCATCCTTTGGCTAGGACGAAGCTGCAACAATATACTCAAAAACGCTAAACATGAATCTACCTTTGTTTCCCTAAATTGGGGTACTAAGTGAATATGTCTACTTAAATCGATAGCGGTTAGCCCCTCTGAGGAGTTAGGCAGTGGAGCAACAGAATTCAGCTGCATAGCAGACACTTTACCAGCACCTCAGAATTCTCAGCAGAAACGATCCAACAGCTGACTTCCAACAAGGTGAAAAATAAGACGCTTGGCAACAAAATACTACTTTTAATGGAACAAACCAGCAAATATGGAACACAAACGAATGAGAGGGGTTTCATTGTTCGTGCTGTATGTAGAGGGGCCAATTTCACATGGCTAATTCCCAACTGGATACAATTTGATCCTGCCTCATGAAACTGAAAATCCAGACTTTTGTCAACATATTTAATTAACTGAGAGTAATCTCACTTTGGTAAATAGTGCCCCAAATGCTCACTTTACACTCTCAGTGCACACCGCTAAAAGATTTCAGATTGGTTTTTAAAATTTATATCTGTTGTAACTGTTAATACCTTGTCAAATATAATTGTGATTCTACTGTTTTATTGCCTAATATTGCAAGTCATACATGTGTGATGTTGGTTTTATTTCAACTGTATACTATTACACACAGGTTCAGTCTTAGCATTTTCTAGTGGTTTTTATAATAAATCAGACTGCTTTATTACTTTATCTCTGAATAGCTTTTCCTGAAGAGCTCTGTGAGCCTGCACCTGGAGCTTGGTTTGGATTTCGCTATGGCCCTAGAACCTCAGGAACACAGCATATCAGTTACTGTACATCTTGAGATAAAAGCAGCACAAAGGCTCCGATCTACAGCACTTTGTGCAATTAAAGGTTATCTAACTCTGTTACCATTATTAGGTATGGTCTCTTTAAAATGGAACATATTTCCTTTACAGCGTATACAGTTGTTTTAGAACATTGGCCACGTGAATTAAATTCATGAAAAAAGACTACAATTCCCAACATGCCACATGTGCAAATCACATGAAGTCATATTTACAGATACAGTATGTCGAAACAATAGCATACAAGTCAACAAACTGCAGTATGATCAGTATATTATATGAATATTGTTACAGCTATAGGTGACTAGAAAGTGTTACTTAGAGTTTAGATAAAGTTTGTGACAACTGGCAGAGTAAACACTTCTAGCTTTAAAGCCAAGGGGATGATTATTGAGATGTGAGATTGTCAAAAACATTACAGTTTTTCTTGCAATATTTCATCCCTGTTTTTTTGCTGGGAGGCAATAGCACGCTGGAAATTCCAAGTAAACTTATGTTTCAAGGCAGTTGCATGAACTAAAATAGAAGCAGGTTCCAATGAACTTTATGATGTCGTTTTTATATTTCACATTAACAAAAATTGCATCCTGTTATGTTGTGAGTCCAGGATAACTGAAATGCTTAGCTTTATTGCAATAAAAGGCAGATTCTTTTTTTTATTATAATGCACTTTTATACAGCACATACACTAGATATATACAGTAATGAACTTTGGTTACCTGAAAGATAAATTTTATGAGGAGCAGCCACTTAAACCCTCCTGTCTCACATCACTCAACTTCCATCCTTCATGAGATTGGAGGGACAGTATCATTATTTTTTTTAATTCAGAGGCCATCTAGGGAGTCACCACAGCTCTGAAAACAAGGAATGGATGTGGGTTTCAAGGTCACAAAAATCCTAAGACAGTAAATTAGGGAGATCCAAGGCCAGGGTCAAGAGGTGTGTGAACGTCCAAAGTCAGAAGACAAATTTAGTATCAAGGAAACAGGCCAAAAACCAAAAGTCGGGCAAGGAGTCCAGGAAGGGTTCAGCAAAGGCTAGCTCAAGAGTTTGAAGAGTTGAAAACAATACTGAGCACAGCTTGAACAAAGAGCAGGGTTTAAATAGGTTTGGGGGGGAGGCATGGTGAGGTAGGGACACTGGGCAAGCAGGGATTGGCTACTGCTGTCTGCTTGATCTGCGCCTCAGCTGCACAGATGAAGTAGGCACTAGAGGTTGGGGTGCCCTCTGGTGGAGGGATGCTGGAACTGTAACACACAGTAGGTAATGACTACATTTCTCCTTGAGGTATCCAAGGTTATGTGAGTCACCAATTGTTCCCTTTCATTTGAAATACAGAGATTGGCATATCGCTAGCATGTGTACCCATGCCCAAAACAGAAGAGTACCTTCACTGATCAAAGCCTAATGTTTGAGATGCATTAATCAGGAAAGCACTGTCAGAGTCAGAGGCACTGGCCTGGTACACTAGGCCTGTGCAGTGCCACAGTATGAACAAGTGCAGTCTATAATGAAGAAAAAAGTGGACTGAGTAGTTCAGGAAGTGTGAGATTGGTGGTGATACTGTGCCAGTGTGGGATTGTACTCTGCATGTTCTCTGTGAAGTACATACCTGGGCCTCACCCCATCATTATGTACCAGGAAAAATTAGAGACATACTGTACATAAGATTGTGGTGTGTACTAATATATTATTTCCATTAACCTTCCCAGTTTAAATGCATTTGAGGCTGCAAATACTTTAGTACTCATTTTCACATGTAATATTTTCATTCTATTTTTTTTTATTTTTATAGGATTTCTACAAGGCAAATTTAAAGAAAAGCACAGATTCACTTCAGTATTTTCTTACAATCCCTAAAAGCACAGTACATGCTCATTATGTCTTGATATCCACCAATACGTAGATAGCTCCCCTGGGTCTGTGGATTAATGAAGGGTTTTATTTAAAATGTTTTTGTGAACTGTTTGTTAGATTAGGCACTTCACTTGGCAGTATGCTTCACTGAGCCCTTATTAACTTTAATTGTCTGTGGCTAGTAAAGTGCAGATAAAATATCCTTTTGGAATTTCAGTTCTGTGTCTTTTCTTGTTATAAATGGGGAATTTAACACTTGAAATTAATGTGTCTTAAAATAATAGGAAACATTACATAAATCATCTGATTTAGCTTCCATGTTGTTCTTGTGAATGGTAGTATGTAAAATCATAATTAGAAATGTTTTTTGAATGGCAAACAGTTTAATAATACATTTATACTATTTTGCTTTACTAACTACAGTATATAAGCTTGAAAAGCAAAAGACACTGACACAGTGACCAAATACTGTAGTACAGTGTGAATTGGTACTTTAGTTATTTCTTAATAGTTGTAAAAAGTTTCTGTAAACATTTTCAGGATGCTAAAATATAGACATCTGTGGCATTCAAACCTTATTTAAAGACTACTTTTAAAAAATGTCTGCATACAATTATAGTACTGAATTACTAAAATATTGAGTATAACATGAAGTAAAAACAAGCTTTACATGGTTTTAAGCAGATGCTTTTAAACATACTGTAAAAAAAGGCTAGAATGTTTCTTTAGTAGCATTTAAGAAATGCTTTCTATAATTTATCTACTCAAGAAATTTTCGACCAATTTGTGATCGGCAGGTAGTACCATTTATTTTACACTCTGGGCAGGGTCATTTACTAAATGAGACATTTGATAGTTCTCTTGGTGTTGAAAAATGTCTTGAGGGAACATAATCAGTAATTAATGTTAGAAAGCAAATAACCAAGTTGTATTTTAACATTAAATGCATATGCAGTATGAATTCTGGTGATCTAACTCTTGGAACTGATTCTTATATGACGGTATTTAATGCTGTAACAACAACTACATCGATGTTTTCTATAAATATTAGCAGACATTTGCTCTTACTGATTCCCTGCTTTGGAGCTATGCTCTCACAATCAAGGGACTACAGTTTTACCATACTGTATGTTTGTGCTGAGATGGTCAACTTACATATAGTAGCTTCATGCCTTTTCACTTTTCAAACATTTTCATAAAGTGTGAATAATATTTAGAATGATATTCCCTATACCTTTAATATATTATACAAATGTTTAAAAAATCTACTTTAGTACTAATCATTTTAAGATATTGAAATATTCTAATTAAACAAAGAAATAATAAAATGTTACGATTCCCTACCATGTGCCATTGGAGGTACACAGTTCATTTCAAGTATACTGTAGTCATGAATGATGAATTGAAAACTGAGGAATAAGAATAAACAATAAAAAGTATGATATAAGAACTAATAATAAGAAAATACATTTGAGGTTTTTGTTAACCCAAACCTAGGGTTTTTTTAGGTCTAGTGTCTTCGAATCAACAGAACAGACTTTTCTGATAGATTGCAAAAGTCTGGCCCCATAAAATTTTGTAAGTTGAAAGATTGCTTTTGAATTAAGAGTCAAACTGCTGGCAAAAAGTATGGAAAAAATGTCTTTTTAGAGAACCTAATATAAGTACCCTAACCTGATTTACGTTACAGAATACAGACTCTCCCAAGCTGTAGAAAAGAAGGGGAGATCATGTTGTTGTCACTGCACCAACAAGACAACCACTTCTTCCATTGAGTATGGAATATTTTAAAGAGATAGTTATCTGAAAAGATATTAATAATCCAGGGACTGGAATGAAGAATATGTAACAAGGTCTTCACCCCCTCCTTCCCAAACTTTTGACCTGCAGTATATAAATCTTTTGGCAGCATTAAAATTCTTAGTGTAAAAACATGCCCATTTATTTTTTTATTATGGAATTATGAGTTTCATACTCAAAGACACATTTATGGAAAGCAAGAGGAGTACACTTCAACAAAAATTATTTTTACTCTGTAGAATCATGCAATACATTCAGAATGGTGGTCATTTAATTAGAACACATACACTAGAGTTCTGGTTTTCATATCTATTATTTTGTCATTACTTGCTAAATACTGTTTAAAATCAAACTAAAATATATGATAAAAGGCACAAAGTTTCCCAATTCATTATTTTATTATAATAACAATCTGATTCAGTAAGAAATAATGATTTTACAATATGACAAAAAATCTTTGGAAATTTTTAACTATCCATTGCTCACAAAAGTATCTATTATTAAAAAAGTCTTCCACAAAGTTGGAAAGTCAGGCAAAATATGATAGCTGCATTAATTATACAAGAGTGAATTACATGACACAGAACCTTTTTAAAGAACAATGCATTTCATTATAGCCTTCAAGTCATTTGTTTCACTTCTAAACATCACCACAGGAATCATTGCCTTTTTGACCTAAGTCCCTGGGGGGCAGATTTCACAGGCTAGTTATTTAATGATGGCAGTGTTTGATAATGGACCATGACCTTGATGGCTGCCATCTGATACACCTATGGTTTGAGCTGTCTTCAAAACATGTCGCCCTCTTGCAAGGCATCTTTATCCCTGTGGAACTTCCCTGGAAGGAATGTTACAGGGTCACGACAGGGATATTTTAAACAGCCAGGTCTAAAATGTTAGTTTTGATGGACAGTCTGTAGTTCATCCTTCCAGCTGTTCTGGGAAAGAAAACCTGGGCTCAGAGGTTAAATGATCTAATTCACATTTCAGCTCATAAATAACAAACATGGCAAGACTTTTATGGGGAATATTTCACAAAATAAACATTTATTTTTAGTATGTCTGTTTCTAGATAAATGTTTTGAATGCATTTACAGCATTTAATAAAAAAAACTATAAAGGAAAATTGTTTTTAAGATCCTAAAATGAAAATAAAAAGAACATTTCTATTTAAACCGAGAACATAAACTGTGACGTTTTTAGTGAAGGCAATAAAAAGCTTATGTATTTGTTGTAATCGACAGTCAAAATGCTTGGTTTGTAAACTATATTTTGATGTTATACCAGCAGGTGTGTTTTCTTGAAAGGTCCAAATTAAAGACCTAATAATCACCAAGCTATAAATTATCCATTTTTCTTTTGGAAGAAAGAAAGACCACTCTGAATAGTTTTAAAGAAGACAGCAGCAATATTTTTATAATTTTTCTGAGCTTCTTGTCATATGAATTTATGTGAGCCCCTTTTCTTGTACGTAATTTGCTGATTGGAATGCTTCTTGTATTGGAAAAGCATTTTTGCTCTGAGCTAAGCTACAGTGTATGCTCCTTTTTAAGAACAAGTCCAGCTCTGTACCATTTCTATGTTATCCCAGTCAGTCTTCCTAAGACTTTTATCCAAATCTGAACTTGGGCCAGTATTTTACTACTCTAACACGTTTCTGTCCAATGTCCATGTTAACCTTTGGTGCCGGGGGCTTTGGTGTTGAAGGCAGTGGCTTTTTCCTTTCTCTGCTCTTGTCTGTGATTGTAAAACCCCGTTCACTTTTCTCTTGCAAGTTGAATCTGGGCAGGAAATGCGTAGAGACATGCTGGGATTTTACACGGGGGCTGGACCCCATCTTTGCTTTTCCTCTTTTGTTCAGAGCCACAAACCATTCCCTTCCAGTCCTGTGGTTCTTGTTTGTCACTGAGGCATACGTGTTGTAACTGTTCTCTTGAAATCTCTCCCTGAACTTGCAATCATCAGTGAATTTTCCCTAATAAAATAAACAAAAAATAATAATGAAAAATATACAAATTTAAAATAGTCATTCACAGATTTGAAAGACCCTTCCCAGGCTTCATGTTGAAGAACATTAAAAAAATAACAGTTTTTCAAAAGACAGTAAAGGTGGACAAACATACAGTAGTTGATAATGATGATGTAAACAAATAGAGGACTAGGAGCCAAAAAACTTAAGTGTGACATTGACAGCCACCTATAGTAAAAACAAAAGTATATTTAATAATAACATGTAGCTCTTATACTTTCCTCAGTGGGTTTACATCTGTGAATTTTGTTACCAGGTTACCTCAACTGTTTTTTTAATTAAGGCCTTTAATTAGATAATTGCTGTGCACAAGAAATAACAATCACCCATATCCTTTTTCAGGAAATTTCTCATCAAACAAGCATTTCAGAATTAAACACTGGGTAAGATATTTTACAATGTTAATGGTAAGGTGCTTGAACATCTTGAGGTGCTACTGCAGCTGAATATTTCATACTGGCTGTTAGCAACTGTACTCATCTGCTGGTTGCATGATAAGAAACTGTAAAATGTTAAACAAGCACATTAGATCATTCTTCTATTAGGGGAAGCACACATTTATGTGTTGGAATCCATGAGTAAAATCCATGATGAAGTTTCTTAGTATCCCTAAGAAGGCAGAAAATGAAACTGCCAAATGGATTTATACCAAAGACTTACCACTTAGTGACCTATTTAAACAAGGATTTTCATTAAGAGATTGGTAGGTATTCCATATGCCTGCACAACCCCTACATGGCAGGGGAGAGTAAACACACAGTATATGTACTGTATCATTTGTATTACTGATTTACATAACATATTCAGAAAAACCTTGCAATACTTTCAAAATAAGCAAAAATATTGACAGACATCCTCATTGTATATTAACTTCAATATTTTGAAAAGTTTGTTGTTCTCATTTCTGTCAGTCAGCAAGAGTACAAATTATCTGTGTTTTACACTTTCACGGTGAAAAGGCACTACACAACAATGAAACAGTGCTTACAAAATGCTTCTTTTTTGGTTTCATTGTTTTAATTTAGTCACAAACATCTACAGTACTTTACAATTTTCAGGCTACAAATGGTACATTATTTACATGTGAAATACAGCAGTAATTGTTTATTTTTATTATGCTGTTGAGAATACATAATTAGATGCCTTTCAAAAATGAATTTTAAAAGATTAAATATTTAGTATTTCATCACGTTTGATATTAGGCTATATTTGATAGTATACCAACACTAACTTTGGGGCTTGATTGGGTTACCATGTATAAAGAAGGCTAATGAACAGGACCGAGCAGAGAAGAAAAACAAGTTGAGAAAATAGATTGTTAAAAATACAGTAAGTTTAAAATGTGTTAAATATAGTTGTAAGGTTTACTTTTATCTCTACATTTGTTCAATTTAGAGTCATCAGAATGGCTTTTCTATCAAAGAACTGGTGAGTAACAGTACCAAGGAATCATTTTTACTGGTAAAAACTCATTAATCCATGAAACAACTTTATACAACTAGGACAGCAAAAAAGGAAGATGTGATTTTTGCATTCATTTTGTAATTTAACCAAGAGGGCAACAGGGATTTAAACAAAATCTCAATCTACAAAACATCTAGAATAAATAGAAATAAAGAAACTCAAGTTATTTCTCAGTCCATTTCAAAAAGTACTATAGCATCGAACTTTTCAAGACACCACAGCAATGTTAATATAATACATATCCACCCTGTTTAAAGTTTCTCTATTGGCAAGTTTCTAGAAATACCTTCAGTGGGAAATTATAAAATATTGCCAAGGCAGCATATATTTGAACACTGCCTTACATAACAGTAAAATTGCATTTTAAAATAATAGATCAGTTCTGCTCTGTTGCAAAGTGCAGTATAGCAGAAAATTAGGAAATTATAATAGTTTCTAAACATGCCATTTAGTCTTCTTGCTGCTGTGACTTACTGGAACTATCTATACAAACTTTAACATTGTTAGAATTTGGAGCAACAAGACTTATGTTTGGACTTCTAAAATTTTTGGAGTAGAGTCTTAACAAGTGAACATACAGTAGGTATAAAAATTTAAACAAAATGTTTCATTAGTAAGACAGAAAAATAGGAACATTTTTTTATTTGCAGCACAAAATATCTCCAGCAAATATGAAATCATGTTAATATGGTTTGAAGTTGCTATTGTGTTGCATTGCACACTATGCAATTTACAACCACAGTACCTTTTTTTTCAAAACAATTGCTGCTTCGAACTGATAAGAAAAGATGTGTAGAATTACTTGTAGGAAACAGAACTGCTTAGTGTACTTATAGAATGCCTTTACAAATTCGATTTAAATTTCAAAGATCTTTATTGTAGGATGCAAAATGGTTTTAATCACAAGTATGTAAATATGTAAAAAAAATTAAAGGTTGCTACACAAAAGCACACTTGGCAGCCCTTTTTGTTTCTCAAGTGTACCTGGTAACATAATGTATTATATGTTGTACAGGAGACAAATGCCTACATTCCAGTGCTTTCTACTTAATGTCTGCACACTCTGATATTTTTTAATCACTGTAATGGAAAGTTCCAAAACAGACTTTACGATCCTGAGAAATACTGAAAGTTCATGCTATATTAAAAGTGACTAATTGAATAAGTAAAGAACACCTAAGGTACCAAACCAACATCAAATAAGCCAGCATAGCTTACCTATAATGTTCAAGTAGTTAAAAAACCTAATTCAGCAATGATGGATCAGATACAGCTGCGTTTATAGCTGCATATATAGTACAGTACCAACAAGGATTTTTGAGGGGTACCACTGTGACTTAGTCTGAATGATTATCTTCATTTCAATGATTTCATCACCCTTTTTCTAGTTAGCTAATTTGTAAATACCTCTCCATCATTGTGATACAATTGATAAAAAACATGGTAAGCTCAGTATAATGTTATATGGGGTATTTTAATGTATATTTTAATGTAAAACTTTAAAGCATCAAAAAAGCAACAGTGTTTTTGAACTAATGCATACCACTGTAGTATACAGCAAATGGTCAATCCAGATTTTTGTGCTGTTTTGCATTTTAGAGAATTATATAGTTCTAACATACCTCTTTATAAAGGTCTGGGAACTGATTTGGACACAAACGTAAAATACATCTCTGTCTAGCATCAGTTCCTTCAGCATCAGAATTTCAAGAGAAAATAGCAGAAAATTCACAACAGGATATTTCTGCAATGTACACATTGCATCAAAATGTTATTAACATGTTGTGAGGATGTAGGTTTATAGTACATTTTCTTTGTTTGTGTATTCTTGGTGTTTGACTTTCTTCCTTTGTTTGCTATCTGCAGTTACAGGGTGTTTGTAATCTTTGATTTACATTTACACATGCTAATAGACTGCTGCTACCAGTAGGGTTGTTTGCTTCATTCAAACAGGATTTTATTTTTTTCAGAACTGGCAGGGATATAAAATAGAATATACAATGATAGGTAAAGCAGATTTTATGCTTCCATAAAAAAGTAAAGTAATAGTTTTACAACAGAATCTGCATATATTTGCATTAAAGGAACAAGTAATAGGTTTATTCCATGCTGAAAAAAAGAAGAAAGAGAACACAACGTTTCGGCCATTCTTCTTTTTTTCAGCATGGAATAAACCTATTACTTGTTCCTTTGCAGCTTACGCATGCTGATGCAGCTACCCACCTGAACTATATTTGCATTAGTCATGATATTTGCTTAGAGTTAACAGTGAACAATGCTTTCCAGCTGTATTTCTAAGCCAACCAATAAATATGTTAATAGACTGTTTAACATGCTTACTGTCAATCACACCCTTTACAATTTTGAACTATACATTTAGTTTTGAAAACTACTCAAGAAAGCCAAAACCATTTACATTTCCATGACACAAAATGCCAGAATGAAAAAAGGTACTATTCATATCACTTTAATTGTCCCTTCACCTGTTTCATTTACTATCTTGAAAATAGTATTTTACTACTTACAGTTGCATGGAGCCTTCCCTTTTTATTCATGGCTAAATATCTGTTACTGAAAACTCCTCGAATTCCTACAACTCCTTGAGACACTGCAAACAGCTCTAAAATACCTGCAAAGGAAAAATAATAGCCATTAGACTATTGCCATACAATTACTAGAGTATATCCCTCTAGTAATATAATTAAATATAATTACACTTAAATAGACACTCAAAACTGCAAAAAATGCCTTTATATTTCAATTTATTTTCTATCTTATACATTACATGGATGAGATGAATACATTTAGTCTATGGGACTGCTGCTCATTGCAGGGATCAAAACTGACCTGGGATAGGATTATTGGGAAGGTATCACTGGTGTCAACTGTGCATAGTCTGCAATTTATTATTGGTTTTAAAACAAAAGAAAAAAGATAAACTTACTATTAAATTTAATTAAATTGGATAAATATAGTTGTTTAAGGATTAAAGGCTTATAATATTTAACCTACCACAATGATACAGTCATGCAAAAAAGAATGTGAATATTACTTTCCTAAATTCATGGCTTATGACAACCATTTGATGCATTGCATTGGATAGGACACAGCCACGTTGGTTTCTAGCTAAAACATTCTCTTCCCTAGAGTTGCACCTGCTATCCACATACCTGCTATTACTAAAACAGGAACAAGCAAGGAATGAAGCCAGAAAACTAATAGGACACATCAGTTCATGCTCAATTAATAATTTATTGGTATCACATACGGTGCAAACATAGGCTGATTTGCTACCTTGTCTTTAACTTTTCAGTAAAGTGTCATGCATCCAGCTTTGCCTCAGGATTAAACCAATATCTTCAAAAGAATGTAAATCAAAATTGTAGTAGCATTTCAACACTTATTCTTAATTATGGATATTTATCATGTTACTGCTGCCAGTACTTGATTTCTGTGACCTGTAACCATATTATATTAATCTTTAAACGTTTAAGTAAAGCACATTGACCTGAAATACACTTTTAACTTAAAATGTAATTAATTAAACATTTGATTGTTGAATATATTAAAACAGTGTAGATAATGAATTAATAAATTAATCAACTTACTCAATTCGTCGGGTTCATGACTCCCATTAACTCTGCCATCGGGGTGAATCTGGAGATGAAAGCCAATGCCAACCCTACAGTAAAGTCTGCCAGTCCTGCGCCCTGAATTGCTACTGTCTTCGAGAAGTTGATCCTCCAATGGAACGTTGTCAGATCCTGTCACGGGCACGATGCAAATTAAATGAGCGAAAATGAAAATGCAGAAAGGACAGCACATTCTTCCAAAAAGGGACGGTATGTTTGTTCTAGATCAGCACCAGCATTTTGCTGTTGATCCTGTGGTCTGTGCACTTGTGTGCACACGCTTGCAGTTGCCGCTCTGGTAGGCATAACCCTGGCTGCTGTAGCTGGAGTAGTTCTGCTTGCACGGAGATATTTATAACACAAATGATCTCATTGCTTGATGCATGCCTGAGTTGTGAAGGACGATCTCTCATCTCGATTTTTTCCCAAAAAGAATAGACCTGCTCAATAATGACCCACCTAAAAAGAAAAAAGTAACTTAATCTGAGCACTTGCCATCACTAAAACCTCGTCGGATCGCAATATGCAGTGTTTTGCGCAAGAGAGAACACATTTTAACAGTTTGGCAAAATCTACAAATAATTTATAACAAACAGAAAACGGATTCCCAGAAAATCAAAGGAAAGGAGTCATTTCACAGAGACTATCCTGAAGTGACAATCTTTTAAACTGTGCAGCATGAAAGATTTACAACAATCCTTAGGGACTATAAGAGGTTTAAAATAGATGTACTGTACAAAGTCTGGTTAGATGGTGTTCTTCCAGGACTTACTTTCAGTCCCCTGGATCTCCAGGATCAGAAAAAGAGCAACATTACTTTTCAAAGTTTCTCTGTTTCTATGTTCGATGCTTCCGGGTACACCTTTACAGAACGTTACCGCTATCTATCAGACAAGTTTGATAGGAGCTTAATATTTTAATACGATTGTTATCTTAAGTTATTGATGCACTCTTTAAAGTGAAATGATGCTTTTTAGCAACTACAGGACTGAAAACAAATGGACTAAATACAGTATATACAGTACTGTATAGATCAAGATTAATGTATTATCTATATTCAAAATATAGGAAAGGCTAATTAATTATTTTTGAGTGAAGAATTATATAATTATAAATTCTTAGTATTTTACTAAGAACTAGAAATGCAAATTATTAATTGAAATTTAGAAACCTTTATAGTTATATTCAAATTCGTTATGCCTATTTTTATTGGGGTTTTTTTACTTGAAAATATGTAGGAAACATAAAAATGGGTTCTTCCATCTTCATTAATTGTAGATCAAAAACAAATTAGTATTTTTTCCTTTTTTTAACATGACTGATTAAAATTAACATTACATAAAAGTATTTCAATTCCATACAACAGATGTGACTATTAAAAATGCATATCTCATTTAAAAGCAATATGTTTGGATTACGTTGTCAACAAGACACATATTGCATCCTGATACCTCCTAACCCTTTTCTGTGTTAATATGTTTTTAACAGTGAAACATGAACAAGAGAACACAAATGAAAACTAAGAAAAGCAGGCTCTTCTTTACACAAGGGTTGTTGGAGCATGAAACAAGCTCCTCAGCCATACTGTTGAAGTACATACAGTACCTTGGTTTTCTTCAGGAAATGACCAATGACATCCTTAAATCAATTAGCCACTATTGTGACCAAATGAGCTAGACAAGCCAAATGGCATTTTCTCATCGGTGCTCTTATGTTCTAATGTACAGTACTGTGAGAAAAACATTTCTTTAAAGATATACAGTATCATTACAGAAGGGGAAATGATGCTTACAATGGTCTTGTGTTATAATTGCTGCTCTGTACCTGTGCATTGCTATAAAATGTAAAACGTCAAAGGTCTTTAATGTTGGTTTTGAGGACTTCTTGCTCCTTCAGAATATCCTTGACTTGCTTTAAAATATTACTCTAAACATTCTATTATTTCAGGGTCTAAAGCAGAAAAGGTATAGAAAGGGTTAAGGCTATAATCATTTAATTAGTGTTAGTAGAGCACAGTGGGAATGATGAAAACCTTTGTTATTGTGTCACTACCATATGAGATAATAATAAGGATACAGGAATAATTCATTTGATCAGAACAAACTTTGCCCATCTCCTAGTCTAATGATTCTGACATTACCCATGTCTTATACTTAAAAAAACAGAAATGAAGAATGCAAAATTAAAGACAGAGGCATACTGTAATTTTGTTCTCCAGACAGAGCACTAATGTTATCACAAATCTTTTAATGCCCAATAATGAAAATCAAAGTCAGAAAAAAAACACTCCTCAGAGATTCATAACAGGCACTAGCAAGTGTCATGGTCTGCTGCTTTCCCCTTTCCTTTTGGTCATTTTAATTCAAGTTCAGTATCTAAATTCCACTGCCCATCTACTGTATATACAGTACCTTCTATCTACATCTGCATTCTTCTGTGTTCAGTATGTCTTATATATTGTAGAATGTAACTGTAGGTTTCTTACAGTCAGGACTTGCATTATCGGTTCAGAAGCACCATAGAAAGTAAATTGCTTGATGATATGGTATTGCAGGCTGGCACAAGTACATTTTCTTCAACACAGACCAATTACTTCAATATAGCTGTTATTATTAATGCACACTCACACCAAACAAGAGAAACAATGAACAATATCCTTAATTGGAACCAAAACGGGTGGGATTAAACCTGTAGAGAAAATGATGGAACCTCAACGTATTTGTCCCCACTTTAATATGTTAAATAAACTGTCATAATTATGTTTGACTAACATGTTTGCATTATGCATTTTCTCATTAATTGCCAACAGTTTAAACAAGCATGACTTTTCTAAGCCTGTCTATTTTTGGTGTCATCTGACATGTCAAGTGCTTGAGATTGATCTAGGAGAAATACTATACAGGTACAGAGAATATACTGTAGCATAATTCTATTGTATGTCATTAGCTAGTCCCAATGCACTACCATATACCGAAGTTGACCATATTCTGTGATGCAAGATGTACTGTAGCTGCAACTTTAGTAATTACTAATTAATTTTCTTGCCTCTCATGAGCTACAACAAAAGATAAAACCATTTTCTTGAAAGCTGTAGGTTTCCTGAGAGCCTCATATGCAGCTTTACACATAAGCACAAATTGGGTATTCATAATTCATAAGGAAAACTTTTTTGTAAATGTGCAAGTAATGTGTGATCAAAAATGTTTGCAAAGTAACATGGCTTTGCTCATACATTATTCATTTTCTTTTTTAGTCTTAAAACTCCACTCTTACAATGTTACAATGTTACAGTAAATCATTATTGGTTGTATTTTCTCCACAGTGCTTTAAATGGCTGTTCTGTGTGATTTGCTATTGATTTGTATTTTTCCACACATGAGAACAAGCTTCTGAATCACATTGTGAGTGCAATCACATTTAGTTAACATTCCCTTTCTTGCATGATCAACTGCATATCCAGTACTGCATTTGCTAAACAGGTCCTATTGTCTCTTAAAGGTATGCAACATGTTTTGAAACATGAAAAATATAGCTACTGTAATCACTGCTGTTTCTTGCTTCTAAGTCTGACCCACTTTCAGCAAGACAAAGTCAACTGCTATTTTCTACGCTTTCTAAAATATTTTCAAAGAACTAGCTTGAGTTTTCATTAATATAAACATATAGACTAAAACAAACTATTGACCCTTCTGTATAAGCTAAGAAAAACTAAGAATATGCAATACATTAAAGGTTAAAATCACATTCCTAAAGTAAATGTCATGAGCAAAAAAAAAGAAGAAAATTAAATGTGAATTAAATGTGTAGATTTCTTTTACAAACATATGCAGTTACTCTGCAATAAACTAATATTACTCATGGACAAAACCTTTACATAACATACTTGTGTAATATTGTATAAATTGGCTTATAATTAGTGGTATGAAAATCTGCAATTAATTATCACATACTCTAACCATTGAGGTTAAAAAGCTCTTGAAACAAAGTGCTTAAATCAAAGCCAGAAAAACAACCTAGACAGTGAGTTAATTACAACAAAAAGTTCACAAGCACAGTAAAGGTATTTAGTATACCTAGAACTACTGCTAGATCAATTTTAATTACAACAAAATGTTCACAAGCACAGTAAAAGCGTTTAGTATACCTAGAACTATTGCTGGATCAATTTTAAATGAAACCAGAACTCTCCCTGAAATTTAGAAGATGAACTAAAACAAACGGAAGAAGTATGTGAACATCAGAGCGATTTCTAAAAGGGGAGAATGCTGGATAGATCTTTGCAATTGTGCTGAAATATTATTTATGGATCTAAAGAAATCCATGGTTGAGAACACAACACAACTGAAAAAGCACTCAAAGTTATTTAGATTGAAGAATGGGGACAAACACCATTGCACAGATGCCAACATTACATTAAATGTTACATGAAAATAATGTTTTATTATATATTATTAAACATGGCTACACAATTGTCAATACTTATTATAAACACTGTTATAAACATTGTATGAGCATGTAAACAGATATGTATGGTTGTGATTTATATACTACTTATAATGCAATTATAGTACTATAAAGTACTAAAAGTACTATAAATTGTGTTGTTAAGCCACACTGATGGTCATAGAGGGATCATTATTGTAGATATTTTGGCACATGAAACTGGTCCACTTTACAAAAAGAAATAAACACCAATGAATATATCTACATCCTGCTTTGGGCCTCTTGATGGGATAGGCTGGTGGATGCTGTACATTAGTGACGGTGGAGGGGAGTCCTCATTACCTGTAAAGCTCTTTGAGTGGAGTGTCCAGAAAAGCGCTATATAAATGAAAGCAATTATTATTATTATTATTATTATTATTATAGGCTCCCATTGACCCTAAACTGGAAGAAGCAGTTAGAAAATGGATGGATTGATGGATGAATATACAGTATCTGTGTTTTAGAAGTCATAGATTTATTAGTCTTACAGTACATGTACTAGGATGATTTCAATTAACAGTTCTCTAGAAGAGCCTTACTCCCTATGTGCTCCACTATCACAAAATATTATACATTATATACAGTACATTTTTTCTAATATAAACACTCCTTACACTAACATTCTGTTAATATGTTCTTTCTAACCCCTGTATTCCATCACTCCAAGGTAGAGTATAGCAAATTTTCTAATTGCCTGATGCCGTTCAGACATGGTTCTACTGAAAACATGTTTTCAGAGTATGTTTTAGGGCTCATAGTACAAACCAGAGAACAGAAGGTGGATTTAGTACTAGTACTAGATTAGTACTAATCATCATGTTGTTCTAAACATTTGCCTAACTATAACTGCTGTTCATTAATTTGTGGGAAAGAGGCCTTTGTTTTTGCACTATGGTCATAGCCCATTTGATGATGAACAAAGAAACACCTGTTGCCCTGTATTAGAAAGAACCACCTGTCAATGGAAGCACTAACTAGTGACAAGATGCTGTCAAAAGCATTTCTTGAGAGATTTCCCTACTGTCAGTGAAAATGAACAGACACCTGCCCTATGATACTGAAGACTGAATGACAGTTCTCAGACTACTTTAACAAGATGTCAATAGGTATTTCCCCCAGAGATTTCAATGATGATGGATCTATTGCTGAAACATCTGCTAACAGATGAATGACTGTACACAGACAACCTACAGTATGATTACCAAGTGCACAAGGCACAGGAAGTAAAATAATACACTAACATTTTTTAAGTTATTTGCATCTAAGTGTTAAGTACAGTCTTGTAAAAAATGTAACTGCATAAAAACTGAAATCTTCAATTAGTGCCATATTTTATGTCTGTGTACTACTACTAAGTTACATGTATTAAGAACCTCTATTTCAGTGTTTCTTACATAATTTCTACACTATTACAAAAAGGCAGTAAAAAGTACTAAAAACAAATTAAATGAGCTGCAGCATCCAACAAATTGTTTGACCATTTCTTTATCACACTCCTTTTGAGCAATGATCCTTTTAATCATTGACATATTTGCCCTTGTATTGCAAAACCATGATAAAAGACTAACTTCCTTTCACTGTTACCCTATTTTTTGCTCAGTATTGTATTATTCTTCTGTAAATCTCAAGTTATACCTTGAAAATATGCTGTGTATAATTCAAATAGTAAATTGACCCTGCGGTAACACTGCTCTGGGATAGGCTCCTATTATTAAATAAAGTGGTTAGAAAATGGAATCTCAAGTATAAAATTTACTTCCTCTTCTGGCATTTCTAAATTTGTAACAAGCAAAACACAGCTGATGTGTTTAAAAAGTACATTTTATTTTTCTTACTTTCAAAAAAAGTAAATAAATAACATAAAAAAACAAAACGTTATGATTGCATAACTATTGAAACCTTTGCTATGCAAATACAAATTAATTGAGGTGCACAATATTACCGTAAGAAACCACACAATTAATTGAGTGATCTCTGTGTGCAATAATAGTGGTGTGCATGATTTCAGAACAAACACACTGAAAGACCAAGAAGCAAAAACAACTTTCAGAACACCTCAGGGATAAAGGTGTCTTGTTTCTTGTACACGTCTAGTGTAGAAATTAACAACCCAGGACGACAATGTGACACTGGAACAAACTCTTTATTATTTACCCTGTAACTCCGAACCTGTTAGCTCCTACATTCACTATGACCTGTGACCCTGAGCAACCGTTATTCCCACTCAGCCCTCCACCAATCACCATGCATTCACTGCTGACGCACACAAATATTACATCCCCTTTTTTTTAATTTGAGTTAATGACACAAGAATAACTACCTCTTGTAGTCCTAATGAGCTACTTTGCCAAAAATTTGGTTAAGCAATGCTTACTGCGCTCTTCACTTAACATCAGGATCATAACGCTATAAAAAATCAACTCTTTACAATAATTTAACATGGCTGTCTCTCAGCTACTTGCTGACATCAGTATATTTCAACTCCTATGTAATGACTTAAAACCTTTCATCAACAACTACCAAAACTTTTCATAATATATCAGTACAGTCGCAATTACAATTTTTTGTTATTATTATTAGGGAAGCGATCCGCCTACACCCTTTATATTTATAGGTCCAGTATGGTTCTGGGCTTCACCATGCGTCCGGATTTAGTGTGGTAATAGGCGGAGTGTGAATCTGTCTTTGGCACTTCTGGGATGAGTGGTTTAGCGTCTGTGTACTGGGGGTTGCACTGCTCATCACAGTCAAAGCTTGTGTTGCTGTGCGCATTGTGTATTTCTTTTGTGCTGAGCACACCCGACCTTTCTTCTGTACACCCGACCTTCTGCAGTACGCACATAATATGATCTCTCAGTTTTGGCTGGCTGAATGACGACTGCTGGCTTCCATCGGTCGGTTTCCTGGATGTGGATAATGTCTCCTTCCTGCAGCAGAGAGAGTGGTTTGGTTGACCTGTTGTTATACCTTTGCTGGTGCTGCTGCCTCTGTGTCCTCCTCGCAAGTACATCCTTGTAGCGTTTGGTCTGGGGCTGAAGTTGCTGGTTGGTGCTTGGGAGTATTGAATGCACGCAGTGGCTCATCAGTAGCTGTGCTGGGGATTTGAAGTTGTCAATTGGGGTGTTCCGGTACTCTAAGAGACTGAGGTAAGGGTCTCTTTTGTCAGATCTGGCCTTTTCCATCAGGGCTTTTGCAATTTGAACATATTTCTCTGCAAGGCCATTACCTTGAGGATAACGTGGGCTTGTTGTAATGTGGGTGAATCCCCATGCACTAGCAAAAGTTTCAAAATCGGCAGATGTGTATTGGGGGCCATTGTCGGATATCACAGACTCTGGTATGCCATGTCTGGCAAAAGCTGCTTTCAGCTTATGTATTACGGCTGTGGACGTGGTACTGTAAAGCCTGTCGAGCTCGAAGTACCTGCTATAGTAATCCACAGTAACCATGTACTCTTTATTGTCCCAAGTGAAGAGGTCGGTTGCTATAATTTGCCATGGACTGTCTGGTATCCTGTGGCTGATCATGGGCTCTTTTACCTGTGCTGGGTGGTATTCAAGACAAATGGAACATTTACCAATCATTTCTTCAATTTGTTTACACATCCCAGGCCAAAACATGACATCACGGGCTCTCTGTTTACACTTCTCCATACCCATATTCCCTGTGTAAATGTGTGACAACATCTCTGCTCTGAGTGAGACAGGAATAATGATTTTTTCACCTTTGAAAAGGATACCATTCATCTGTGACAGTTCATCTCTGGGATTCCAAAATTCCGTAATGCTCTGGGGACACTTTCTCCTTCTCTTCAGGCCATCCTTCCTGTATAGTTTTTCTGAGCTTTGCGAGCTGTGCATCTTTTGCAGTTTCTGCGCGTATTTCATTCAGCTTTGTGCTGTGTGCACTGTGTGCACTTGCACATCCATTCCTTCACTGAGGCTGTCATCCTGGCAGGATACTGACTTCCTGGAGAGCGTGTCTGCGACAGGAATGCTCTTCCCTGGGCAATGGAGGATTGTGAGGTCATACCTCTGGAGCTGTAGTATCATCCTCTGTAGTCTAGGGGGTGCAGCTGCTAATGGTTTCCTCATGATGAATTCCAGTGGTTTGTGATCACTTTCCACAACAACGTGACGACCATAGACATACTGATGGAAACGCTTGCATCCAAACAGGATACCATATAACTCTTTCTCGATCTGAGCATAATTTGTTTCACTTTCTGTGAGGGATTTAGATACATAACTAATGGGCTTACCTTCTTGTAGCAGAACAGCACCCAAGCCATGCTGTGATGCATCCACTTGAAGTTGGAGCTCTTTGCTGGGGTCGAAGTATGCCAGAACTGGACCTGGTTCCCTTGTGATAAGGTCCTTTATCTTCTGGAAAGCCTTTTTCTGCTGTGCATCCCAAACAAACTCACTGGATTCTTTTAGGAGGTGACGCAGTGGGGCGTTGATGTCAGACAGGCTAGGGGCAAATTTTGCTAAGTAGTTTGCCATGCGTGGTATTATTTCAAGCTCTCCTTTGTCTTTGGGAGGTTCCATGTCCTTCACAGCAGTGATTTTAGCTGGATCTGGCTTGATCCCATCCACGGTGAGGAGATGTCCAAAGTAGCTGACTTCAGTGGTGCAGATCATGCTTTTCTCTGGGTTGAGTCGGACTCCTCGCTCTCGGGACCGTTGTAGCATAGTGCATAGGTTCCTGTCGTGTTCCTCCTTGGTTATCCCATAGACCAAGATGTCATCAACAATCGCTGTAATGCCTTTGAGGCCTTCATATGTCTCATCGATTTTCTGCTGAAACTCGTCTTGAGCTGAAATTACCCTAAAGGGCAAGCGTAGGAATCTGTAGCGCCCAAACAACGTGTTGAACGTGGTTAGTTTTGATGACTCTTCTGTGAGCTTGACAGCCCAATAACCTGACCTAGCATCCAGGACACTGAAATAGCGTGCCCCAGCCAACTTTGGTGTAATGTCCTCAAACGTTGGCAAGGGGTAGTGTGAACGTTTGATAGCCTTGTTCAGATCCCTTGGATCAAGGCATACTTGGAGTTTACCCGTGCGAGGTTTCTCTACCACCACAAGTGCATTAACCCATTCCATTGGCTCTGTGACTCTGGCAATGATGCCAGACTTCTCCATGTTGTGCAACTCCTCCTTAAGATGGCTCCGCAGTGCAAGAGGTATGCGTCTTGGTGGGTATACTACAGGAACTGCATTTGGTTTGAGGTGGATAGTGCATTCACCTGCAAAAAGCCCAATTCCTGTAAAGATATCTGCAAAATCTTGAAAGATTGGCTTTGTCTCAGTGGGAGGGATGGTCACAGATAAGACTAGTTTAATAAGGTCCATGTCTAAACATGCTTTTAGTCCGAGTACTGGAGGTGCATGAGTGTCTACAATATAAAAGTCCAGACACATTTCTCTGTCCTTGTACTTCCATTTCAGGGTGCATGCGCCTTTTACAGCAAGTTGCTCGCTGCCATAACCTGACAGTCTGTGAGATGTGGGCTGTAGCACAACGTCACTTTTAAACTTGTCATATTCATGCAGAGGAATGACGTTAACTTGAGCACCTCTATCTAACTTAAACTTTATAACCTTTTGTGCGTTTATTTTAATGTCTACAAAAATCTGCTCAATGTCAGAGGTCTGTTTTTGTGTGACACTGAATCGAGGTACAGCTCAACATTTTCAGATTCACCGCTTGCTTTATTCTCTGCCACGGAGTGCACTCCTTTCCCTCGTCCGGAGCAGCACGTTTTTGCAAAGTGGTTAAATTTTCCACATTTTAGGCACTGCTTACCTTTTGCCGGGCAAATGTCCTGTTCGCCGTGAGCCTTATTTCTGCATTAGCCACACTCCCCACTCCGGTCTAGCGTCTCCTGCTCGGGTGGGTTTCTCAGCCCTGACACGGTGCACTCCGCGAGCTGCCTGTTTCGGCGCCTGCCGATTAATTGCGAGTACTGCGCTCTCGCGCGGGCTGCTCGCACTGCTGCCCATTGTTCTCAGCTGGGTTTGAGCTAAATCGTGAGACCTAACGATGTCTATGGCCCTGTCTAGCGTCAATTCAGAACCAACATCCAACAGCTTTTCTCTCACTCTCAGTGAATGTATTCCGAAAACGATGTGATCCTTTACCATCTCCTCGCTATCAGAGTAATTACAGTCTTTCACAAGGAGCCGCAGCTCTGTTACAAATTGTTCGAACGGTTCGTTAGCTCCCTGTACTCTCTCGTGAAATTTATATTGAGCAAATATAACATTTGTTTTAGGCTTAACGTCCGCTTCAAAACGGTCATAATAGGTTTTGAGTACCTTTGCCTCCTCCTCGTCGAGTGTCCATGTGTTGTATATGTCTCTGCCCTTTTCTCTGACCTACAGGAGAAGATAACTGCATTGCTCTTCCTGTCCTGTCTTCTTGAGCGGACCCGAAAACATCAGCTCCACATGCTGCTTGAATTTGCGCCAAGCCTCGGGCAGATCGTTTGTCTCCCAATCCATTCGTGGTGCGGGAATTCCAGCGATGTTCATTTTAAATCTTTTGTCCTGATGTGAATTTTATTCTGACACCATGTCTTGTTTCTTGTACATGTATAGTGTAGAAATGAACAACCCAGGATGACGATGTGACACTCGAACAAACTCTTTATTATTAACCCTGTAACTCCAAACCCGTTAGCTCCTACATTCACTATGACCTGTGACCCTGAACAACCGTTATTCCCGCTCAGCTCTCCACCAATCAACATGCAGTTTCTCTGCTGATGCACACAAATATTCCAAAAGCCACAGATCAAGAGAAGAGTATCAAAACATTTAAAAGACCTTAATATCTTTGACCATGCTGAGGTCAATTGTTAAGAAGTGGAAGACATCCAGCTATTAGTTAAATCAGGCACTCCCTCCAAACCGGTCAGCTGGACAAGGAGGAAATTAGTGAGGAATGCCACTGTGAGACCAGTAACTTTGAAAGAGTTTCAGTCCCTGAGATGGGAGAAAATGATCAGGGGTCAACAATATCCTGTTCACTCCACAAAGGGCACTGTTATGGAACATACATCCCACATGGAGCTTGCAACAAAACACTTAAGTGACAAAAGGGGTTTTGTGGTCAGACGAAAAAATATTTGAAACCAGTAGTTTAAATACAAAACAAACCCAACAAGCATTACTCAAACACCATTCCTGCTGATCAGCAGGGGCTTCTAAAGACTGATGAGAACATAGGCGGAGGAAAGTAGTGGACGCTTGATTCAGACCTAAAACTGGGACAAAAATTGAAATAGCATAAACAGAAATTCACAAGCAAATAAACCTCTTTGCCCTATAACCTGCAGTTTTATCTTTGCATAAAGCTCCGTGAGCTTGTTGGTGGTTCTGTAACAATCCAAATAGAGTGTTCTACCAAAGCTCAAGTTTGTTAGGTCAGGTTGGTTGGGGATTGTGGGGGGTTTGCAATTGTTTAAAATAATTTTCTATCATATGCAAGTTAGGACTTTGACTTGGCCACTCAAATACATTCTTTATTAGTCATTATCTTGAATCTTGAACCCAAGTTTGATGTATTTAGTAGAGTGAAGAATCACAATAATATTTGCCTGTAACTTGCTTCATCCACTTTCTCCTCAGTCTTGGCTAGCTTCCAAGTCTGTTGATGAGAAGCAGTCCCATAACATAATGCTACCAACACCGTGTTTTACAGGGATAGCATTGATTGGGTGATGCACTGGGTTGAGATTGTGCCAGATGTAATGCTTTTGCATTTATAAAAGAAAGTTTGTGTTTTGTTTCATTTGACCAGAAAAAAAAACTTTTGTGACTTGTAACTGTTTAGTTGCAAACTCTATTATGGATTTTTTTGGTTTTACCTGTTATTTAAGGTGTGAAAAAAATAGAAAGGAAACACTCCTGTTTTGTGAAGTGAATGGAATATCTTTTCTTGTGGATTGTTCCTCCCATCTCAGACATTAAACTCCATAGCTCCTCAAAGTCATAGTTGGCCTCACAGTGGCATCCCTAATCAGCTTCCTCATTGCACTGTTGTGCAATTTGGAGGGATAGCCTGCTACTTACTACTTACTACTTACATGTAGTAAGTGTCTAGGGAGTACAGTACAATGAACAATGACTTTTTCATATTCAACTTCTCTGTGCTCAAAGGGATATTCAATGCTTTTTGAACTTTTTGTTGTAACACTCAACTTATCTGTGCTTTAAGTTTAGTTCTTTCTAAAACTTTTTTTTCAGAGTTGTTTTGTCCTTGGTCTTCAATGTTAAATATTTACATGAAAATCACTACCTGGCTCAGAGACCTGACAGAGACAATTGTTTTATTGTGAGATCATGTGATCATGTTTCCTCCAGGTGATCTGGTTTCCTCCCACAGCCCAAAGACATGTTGGTAGGTTAATTGGTCCTGGTGTAAGTGTGTGTGCATGTTTGTGTCTGTGTGTGCCCTGCTATGGAATCCTATCCAGGGTATATTCCACCTTATCGCCCAATGCCTCCTGGGACAGACTCTGGACCATCATGACCTTGAAATGGATAAGCATTTATTGAATTGATACAATGTTGCTGAAATTGATGGTCATTTAAGAAATTTACATTTCTTTTTAGTTTGGATTAAAAATATTCCCATTACAAATGAGACATCATTGCAACAGTACAGTAGCACAACAGTTAGCATTGCTGCCTTGTGACCCTGAGTTTAATTCCTGCATTCTCCCTGCATTTGCATGAGTCTTCCTGGTGCTCCTGTTTCATCCTTCTCGTGAAGAGACATACTGGTAGGTTAATTGGCTTCTGTGAAAAGGAGGAATTTTTCTTAGTTGGTCAGTTTGCAAGTTCTACATGGAGCTCACAGGGTCAGGGCTGTCATGAAGTGAGCAGTGAAATCAAACAGGGTTTGATCACACACTGGGTGAGGGTGAAAATGTTTGAAGTTGATCCCCCTGTACTTTTGTATTGTCTAAATTTAATAGGTGAGAAGAGGGTAGGGCAGTACAGTAAATTCAGAGGACACTCAGCAACTCACATAGTACATGTACTGTACACTGTAGGCTGTACGGCAATATCTTGAATTTGGGTTTCAAAACTACAGTGAAATGAACGGAAAAATAATGGATGTTATTGTCAAAACCTGTGAGCCACTCTATGCTAAATGTAATCTTCCTTCAACAGAGCAAAATTGTCAAGTTATCTACTGCATGTACTGTATAATTTGATTATTTCAGTGCATTCAGACACAGACTTTTAATTTTAAAGATAAACTAGAGAATTACTAAGAGGAAAGCTTTACTTGTAGATTACAGACTTCATATTTTATTTTTATTGAGCCAACTACACAGTTGGGTCAATTGCATCAATACAAAATTGAATATAACACAGTTTTTTTTTTCCATCACAAACAGGATGCTTTGGAGTCATGTACTATATCTCTGCTATGTCCATGGACAAAAAAAGATAAAACATGCTTGATCTACTATATTGGGCAAAGTATGGCAGCTGACAGTATGAAATAAAGTTAATGCAAAGGGCTGGAGTGGGTCCTCAGCCAGAAAATGATCCTAGAGTAGTCAGGTAAACAGATTAGGAAAGCTAAATGGGTTCAACTCTGTGCGATGATGTAATGAAACTTAAAAAAACTATTTTAAAGCTTCCAGTGTGATGACTGATGTGGACTGACAGGAGTGAGAGGATTGCAGGGAAGGCTACATGACTCCACCAGCAAAGTATGGTGTCGTTATGAGGGTGTGCAGCACTCAGCAACCAATTACATTGCTTATATACAGTGTTATGGATCATTAATATTGTCAAATTCTGGAAAAGGAAATATTGTTATTATACTGATTACATAAGACTATTATAATGTCTTGATTTATTTACTGGTTACAGAAACATAAAAACAAGTTCATAGTCCTACAGATGTTCATATTGTTTATATTTTAGGCTAGTGCTGCAATTTCAAATGGAATTATGAAAATGTTTTTGAAGATTCATGTAGGCTTTCTACATTTGCATATCTTAAGTTTCAAAATGACCCTTTATTTACTACAAACAAAGTACATGCAAATAATTAGAATGATCCCAAAAGCACATGGATAGAATATACTCTATATAAGGATAAATGTAACAGCAACTGAGTAACTTCACAGACAAGGATATATGCATGTCTGGCATAAGATCTCTGCAGTGACATTTTAAATAGAAATTATAAATAAAAAAATATATACATCGTACATTTCACAGAGACATTTGTCAGGGATACAGAAAATATGTGAAAATAAACACTGAAGAAAAAAACTTCTAGAAAAAAAGAAAATCAAAATAAAAGACCATTAAAATGTGACATAAACATGATCAACAATTGTACAGAGATCATCAGTGAAAATTCTTATTTGTTGAAAAGTATTCAGAATGCATTTGACTTAATAAAAAATAAAATCCACTGTATTGTACACAGTATATAAATCTACATCTAAAAGATATAGGTTATAAAAACTGTAGATACAATAAAACTAACAGTAATGATTGTTTCTACTGTAGATCTAACCCCTGAAAAGCCACTGATTTTATTTTGGAATTGGAATTATACAGTGACTTCCAAGCTGTATGTAATCCTTCACCTCCAATCACTCTCCAGGATCTATAAAGTTTTTTAACACTAAAGTGGTCAGGTGTAAGGACCATTACAGTCAAAAGCATCTTTGGCATAACAGAGTGCAGACTACGGATCTCTGGATTAGTTTGAGGGAAAGTGCTGCCCTATAGTATTGGTAGTATAGTATTTTGATAGACATCTTGATTATATTATGATGATCACTGTCCAATAGATTTAAGGTTAGACTTTGCAAATGCAAAAATGCATTGCAAAACTCCATAAGGAAGCCTTTATAAAAATAAGGTAATGTTTGCATCTGAAAAGTGATACAACCCATTTCAAATACTGTATATCACTACAATGTGCTTTGACCTATGTATATTGTTTTTTTTATCATCATTTAAGTTTGATGTTCCAAATGTTCTTATATTCACAGGTGTGCCTTAACATAATCAGGATGAAGCTTATTAGTATTAAAATCACCCCTAAAAAATAAATCACTTCTTCTAGGGCACAGACGACTAGCATAACTTGTGTTTGAGGAATTTAATTTTCTGCTTCCAGTGGGTGCATAAACATTTACAACGATTTCCCAACTTGCTCTTCCACCATTCCCTTGAACTCTCCTATCAAAGGAGTTGTGTCAGCTAGCAAAGCAAGTTTCACAAAAGAAAACAGTAACTCAGTTGCTCAAATTGGTTCCCTAAATGAATAAAATATGCAAATCTGCTTGATTAATATCTGGATTAATATGCGTTTCCTGCAACTAAAAAGTTATGTTTAGGAGAGTTAATAAATTAAATAAATAAACTCAATTAATATAGCTACCTGAAGTAAGTTTCTAATCCCATTAATCCTGAGGCTCTCAATATAAGGCAAAAGTAAAAGTACAGTAAAACACTGGAACCATGATGGCAATCTTGTTTAAAATGACCTATAAGTGTTTATAGTGGCATGCATTTTCTGGCATTGTATTTTGTGTGAATGTCACTTGTTTTAAAGATTAGGCATACTGTATATTACACATTCTTTATACATGTACTTCTCGACTTTTGGGGTGTAGCTCATGGTATTTCATTAAATTAATTAGAAGAAGTAAGTGCTCTTTTCAGCGTTGGTGGGCAGCTAAGGTTTTATACTTGTAACAGGAAATGAAAATGTGATGTACACAATCAATGGAACAATAAGTCATATTGCAATACATATTAGTTTTATTACTTGTTGCCTAATGTGACCAAGTGTTAGTTCTACAGCACAGGACGCTTCAATAGATAGTCTATTTTCTTCAGTATTATCATTTTGTCATAGTTATTTAATTATTTTTTTAAGGTGGAGACTAAAACGTTTTATAGTGTACCGTACAAAGTTACCAAAATATCCATTCCGATGCTTCACCTAATAGACATGTTCTTTGTTACTATTAGTGGTCTGCGCTTAAACTGCCAATTAGAAATTATATTAATATCATATAAATTAAATAAGTTGTTCCTTAATTATTTTAAAATGTTAAACTAATGAACAGCCAAATGAAAGGGAGGTGTCGCCATGAGGATAAATGCCCAAATCATTCAATCTTTTTAAATGTTAGATCTGCCTGAATTACTCATTCTGAAAGCTTGGTGTCACTGTTTATCTATTTTCGACTTTATTGCATTTGCTGTACTGTACATGTTGCACAAGATTACCAGACAAATAAAACGCAAATCAACGCACATGAAATTTCTTCTTAGACATTTCGACAAACAGCACCAGAAACTGCTCTTTTACAAGATTATCTAATTTTCTGGAAAAAAGTTGTATTCTTAAATGAAAAAATCACTATCACGGGAATTCTGACTATAATATGCTTTCAATTTATATTTTTTAGAAATTATTATTGTGGTTTTGTTTTTTTTACGTAAACTTGAACATGTTTTTACATTGCGTCTATTATTATTATTATTATTATTATTATTATTATTATTATTATATAGTCTGTCTAAAACAGGTCTTCAGGCAGTTCTCCAGTAAGAAAACTACGAGAACCATTGATGGGCATATGCGATTTAAAATTGCAGCACGTGTATTAAGATCAATACAGGGCAGAAGTTATTTCCTCATTTCTGATTATACATTCTTTTACTGAACGATGCGTTACCTAATTAATTAGTTGTATTAACTACAGTCTTACATTTAATATTTTCTTTGTGTTCTGAATGTACAGTATCTGTGAGAATAAAACGAAATCACACACGCAAATGTAACGCAGTTCAACTGCTTCCAACTGTTTTATTACTTCGAAACATTTTCAGATGTAGATGTTAATTTGCTACGGATTTAACAAGATGTCCTTTTTAATGAACGGTGTACTCATCAGTTACATGTTCTTTGATCAAAATTTAATTTCTGGTTAATTAAAATTACTGCGTTGTTTTCTGCTTGGGTGAAGAACCGCTGGTAGGTTTTACAAAGTGCAGTTTTTGTATTGAGGAATTTCAGTGGAAAATGAGCTTAATACATTGTTTTAATGTATATATTATCAAGAGTGTCAGGACAAGAACATTTCACAAAATGTTTTGCTGCTCTCGGGGAAGATGAACTTTAGAAAGCTTTTACTACTAACACTAGGAGATTATAAATACATCACCAGGGTTTAAGCCTTTAATGCATTCTTGTATTCCAGTTTCACGTATAGTAGTGGCACTTGAAATGATCAAATCTATAACCTTTTTATCGTAAATCGACATTATGCATAACACTACTTCATTCCAGAAATTGGAATCTCTTCAGCATAACTAGACGATCATCTACATTCTGCTATCATTCAAGAATAATTCGATCAGAGATTTAACAATAGTTTCATTTTGTACTGTATTTTATGTTCATTTTTATCAGAAATATACCATACAAAAACTAATCTGGAGTAGAGTTTCGCAGAATAATCCAGATCTGCTTCTACAATCGTATTTTTTAGCCGTATGCGTTCTAGGACATCTTTCTGATATTAAACAAATACAATTACAATAAAGTGTCCAGAAATGAATATTGATCTACGCGTAAGTCAAAGATGTGTGATGAAGTTTTTAAATTGCGTTTCTGTTTTTAAAATTTCGTTGAATTTCCTTGATTAATACGCTTCACTATTAAATTAGTATTATTAATTTATCTGTTAGTGATCTTGAAAACATTGCGTTTACCTAAATACTTGGAGGATGATCTTGCGGCGTTTCTCACTGAATTGGAATTCCTAAGCCAAATAACACTTTATTATTATTATTATTATTATTATTATTATTATTATTATTATTAGTGGTGTTTTGCTGTTGATGTTGCGGCTCACTGTGGAAGTAGATGGAAAAGACGAAGGCGTTGTAAAACGGAGACCGTGTACTTTTATTATGCATTGAATCACCGTTTTATACATATTCCATATATATATGGCTGTTCCCATCTATTTTATGGACATAAATGTAAAGTTGTAATGTACAAACGGATACCTGCATGTTTCGATGTATTTTTGCACAAAAATGTAATATTGTAATGTGTAAACGGATACCCGCATGTTTTTCTCTGTAAGAAATGACTTACATTATCAAGGGAATTGGAAAAAGGACAACACTACTTATTTTTCATCTTTCTGAACTATGTTTTGATGAAAATATTCCTCCAAATATATGGTACGTAAGGGATGCAATGATAGACCGCTTTGTGCTTCTCACATGTGGTCATCTGAATATTATGAATATTTTTAAAAGCTGGAATAAAACGTAATTCAAACTCGTGTTATTGCCTATACAAAGACCACCGTAACTATTTAATATCATTTTTATTCTTGAAAGATCAAATAACTAACATTTTTTCTAACAATGAAAATGTCACCTTGTTGATGTCGAAATCTCCTATTTTTGCTTACACAGAAGCATTTGAATTTCAAACAGGAGTTCACACAATCTACACCTACAATTTTACATAATATATGTAAAAGGTACAGTATTTATCATATCTTCAAAGTACTGTAAAACAAATAAATCATATTATCCTAATGACATTTTTATTTTAGATATTAACTGCATATTGTGTTCATATCCCTATGTTGTATAATTGAAATGTAAACCAAAATGAGACATTTGTAAAATAATCACTCATAAACATCAACTCTACATAAAGTTTGTTTAGTTTATAATGACTATACAGTACGTAAGGTCTTTCATCAGATTTTATGTGTGGATTTCTAATTCATGAGAAATTATTGCTTTGCACACAGTTAATAATTATTTATCCTTTTAAAGAAACATGTTTGATTATACCTGAAACAATGTTTATCTTTGTGTATGTCATGTAGTTTAATCACTGCTAAAACACCAATCACGCAACAATAAACCTCCACACTTTTGGATGAAAATAAAACTATTTTTATTGCCAAAGCATTCAACATGATTAGATAAACTATCAAGTATAGTAAATTTCAGCAAAAGGAAGAAACACTGAAACTATTTCTCACTGACACAAAATATTACACTTTTGTATTCAAACAAAACAGGTATTTACACTATATAGACTGTATTTGAAATTCATATCTATTTAATATTACATGCACTCTCAAATATAGTCTGGTGTCAGAATCCTGTTTGATTCAACCATTTCAACTTTTTTGCATTAGCATCAAAATCATTAAATAATAAACCAATAGAATGTAACTACATCTTTATTCATTTACTTTTTATATAAATAAAACTTACATTTACACATATCATTATGGTTACCCATAGTTCCAACTCATAAGTGCTTCATATGATAAATATTTCATTTAACAAAATGCAATTGCATACTTTGAAACATGACACATGAAAAAAGTCCATTTGAAAGTGAAAATGTGTGCATTCAGAATTTTCCAGTTATGTAATAATCCCAGTTTGAACTGTGGTTAAATTGGCTTTTCCTGCACAGCTAGTTGTGAGATGTCATGTGCCTGGAGAGGTGATGACGTTCTCTGAAGGATTCATTGCAGATGGGGCACTTCAGCTTTTCTTCTCTCCGCCGTTTCACCAAAGGTTCCATTGAGTATTCCTTTTTGTGATGAGACCTCATGTGGTACACGAGATCAGAAGTCATTCGAAAAGAAGCGTTACATTTGGCACACCAGTTCTGAGCAGGCAGACAGAGCGAGGTGAAGGAAGGGGGCAAGAGTGTGAGAGCTGAGGGCATCTGCAACTGAATAGGTCCAGAGGTCTTTGGCCAAAATGCTGTAGCATAAAGAAATGGACTTTGTTTGGGAATGCCGCCTTGCACTGTGCAATTGTTGCTGAGATCTGAACTTTGAAGCTTGGCAGCTAAGTGATCTGCCTGGTAGAGTCTGCTGGATGAGATGGTGTCCCCAACGGAAGGGTGGCAGTCCACCGTTGGGAGAAGCTTTGGGGTCATCACAAGAGGTGACAGCTGAGAAAAGGATCGAGTTGGTTGACTGAATGCACTTTTTCTCTCCACAGAACCACCAAGCTGTTGGGGTACTGTAGTAAAAGCACTTCCCATTGAAGAACTATCTATGCGGGACTGGGGTTGCGTTTCTGTCAAAACCTGTCTCACATTTAGGTGTTTCTCAGCAGGGCTACCACTGGGCCTGCCACTGTCCTTGTTTTCTGTGTTAGGCCCCAGGTTTTTTTGTTTTAGGCTATGTGAGGCTTTTTTAACCTCTGTGAAAGCACTTCTCTTGCTTTCTGTGGGTTCTGGACTAGAGGGAGAAAACACCCTTCTGTTTTCTTCCAAACCTACGTATGATCCTCTGTATTGTTGCGATGTGCTTACTATATCATCTTTTGAGGTAAGAGATCGTGATAAGTTTCCATTTCTACTTTCATCCGCCTCTGAATATTTCCTTTTATTGTTGCTTTCACTTCTAATTTCAGCTTCTTGGTCACTTGAGGGTGACGACCTGTTATTTTCAAGATCCCTGGCTAAATTATGAAAATCTGTAGATGGTTTCCCATCCTGTAAATTAGAGTATCCCTCAGATCTGTTTAGTTTTGCACTTGGTCTTGGTGCACTTGGGTTAATGTGTTCACTGTGGTCTTTAGAATCCTCATCTGTACTGTTAACGCTTTGTAGTCTCTTGCTGCAACGGAATCTCAAATGTGCCAGAAAAGGGTACTCAAACAGAAAGCGCTGGCTGCAGTCTGGACATAAATATGGAGGAGACCCTAAGTGAAAAAGAAAAGAGGGTTACCCCAGGTGGAATTCAACATCAAACATCACTATTTATGGTCACAGAAATATATTTTTGCATACTGTATATGCATCTTGTATCATCTTGTATGACAATAAGCAAATAAATCTTTAGGTATTATTCCTAATTACTGTATATTACAAACTTCACATCACTCTTAAGATTCTACAAATTCAAGAGAAAAATTAACATTAATACAATGCATCACTCATTTTCCCACAAGCTGTCTTATCTTCTATTCCTAAATTGTAAGTAGTTATGAGAGGCTAGCAAATGTCCAGGCTCAACTAACTGGAGAGCAGGTTGCATCTTTGAAACATGAAAAACACAGAACTTCATTTGGCTCTTTTAAAGGACCATTAAAATGTTCCTTATTGTTTTTCATGGAACTCTGTGTATAAGGCTCAGCATTGCACAGGCTGCAAAAAAAGTTGAGTATGCTAAGAGATTCACAATTCCACATGATATTACACTTGACAGCAGCAGAAAAAATATAGCAGAAAAATCAGACAAAAATAATTTTGGACAGAATAAAATGACACTTTTTTAATTTAAGACATACCTTTAATTTTTCCTTGTGCTCTAGTGGAACTAAGTAGGAGCAACTCAATCAAGTCTTTACCATACCAAACCAGCAACTCTTCATCCTTTTCAATCCTCCTCAGAGATCTATAAAATAGCTGTCCGTTTTTCACATAGGCTTCCAGATTTTGTTCCTCTTTATTCCTTGCAGACTGGACTAATCTCAGCCACATCAAGCCTTCGGAGGAGCTGTTGGCTGCTGAAGTATCCACCTACATATATATAAACAAAATGTCTATAATAATATTATATCTTACTTATTTAAAATGTGTAGCCCTTAAGTGCCCACTTTTAGTATAGCAAATAACTTTTTTCCATTTTTAATTCCCTCTACGATATGCATTCAAACAGACAGCATACATCAGTAAAAAGCCTAACATTTATGTTCTATTTTTCTTTTGTTTAATCCGTTAATTGTATTCTTCGAAAAAAAAACAATCACTTAAAATTGATCTTTCAATACATTTAATGAACTTTAAATGCAAAAAGTTATATCGGAAAAAACAAGTTAAAATAATTTAATAGCTAAAACTTAAAATCTGACTAATAATTATAATAATAATGCATGTATAACTAATAATAAAAACAGTCGATTATTTCTTATGTACAAAATGCAAAATCTTACCCTGAAGATGTATGGTGCAGTTCTTTTATCCGTGGATTTGAGGGCAATAAAAGCAATGCTGTCATACAAAGATGTGTGGCTCAAAACACAGGGTCCGAAAATGGCATTTTCAGGAATGTCGCAAGTTGTATACACACTGGTGAAAATATCCGTTAAACACTGTTGTACCGCCTTGGCGTCTCCATCCCATAACAGTTTCTGTGAGCTGGACTCCTCCATCATGAGCTGTTGGTAGAGAAACAATTGAATGAATAAGCGCTCTTGTCAAACCCAAATATATCTGAGTGCAACGCTAAAGTATGTAAACACGCTTCCCCAGTTCTCAAAGGTGCTCCAGTCCAGGTAAATTAAACAGCCTCGTCACTTAAATGTTATCGAACTCGCTCAGCAGGTGCACAAAGAGATCAATTACAATCCATTGTGTACTTTTGTAAATATATACATGTGTAGGTATACTGATAAAAATGTTGCTTCCCATAGTATTTGTTTTTGAGAACTTTTTAAAATAGGTTTGCATATATAAAAGATTTATTCTCGTTTTCGAACATAAATTGTTATACGTATTCTATAATCCGAAATGTTGTACTTCAAGAAGACGTGAAAAAAATATCAATAAGAAACCGGGGACTCGGCTAGAAAATAGAAAAGCATATCGAATGGATTTCAAGTGGACTGTCAAAGTCACTGATTTCATGTCAGCTAACCTTTAGCTCCATTCTACAAGAAGGAACGTATGTCTCCTCATTACCATAATCCAGCACTTTCCCTCCGAGACTTTAATTAAGGCAGCAAGCAGAGTTAATTATTTTTTACCTCTGCACGTTTATTTATGGATGAAGGCGAACCCCAGTCATCTTTTTCTACAAGGTAGATTTACTTCTTCGATAGCCCGTTAATGGTACCGTAAAGTACAAGTAAGGTTCTCATGATTTAATAATATAGTTTATAAACAATTTATTATAAAATTTAAAATAATAATATGTTTATATTATATTTAAACTGATCCTTTATTTAATACCGTTTTAAATCAAAACGGTGCCAAACGATAAAATAAACTGGTTATGCATTTTTAAACGTTTAATTAAAATCACTAGAAGTTCACGCAAAATCCAGACAATGTTTTATTTACCAAACTGACCTTTCAAAATCATCATAACAATACCAAAATCGATAATTTAAATACATTTCAATTAGGACTGTCATTAATTTACATCATTTGTTGCTCAAGTAAATTAATTGTGTTTAAAATACATTTACCATTTTCCTTTAAATTTGGCCTACTCAAAAAACTATACTGTGGAGTCTGTTAGGCACTGACACAATAACATTGCTCTTTTTTACTTATTCAATAAATGATTGCCAACCAGATTTTTTCTTGTTCATCTTTAATATTTAAAATGAACAACTCTCCACGATCGTTTACGTCGTTATGCTTGTAACATCTGTATTGCAATTTTCAAAAGAGCTCCCCAAACCAGTCACCCAAATGGTTATTCTGACAGACCACTGCTGTCTATTGCAATATTAAAATTCCAAAGGAATAAAAAAGATAAAACAAGGGCGGTAACTCGTGAAGTAAAACAGCATAACACTAAAGTATTACTGTATTCAGTAACGGCAAAAACATATTTACCGCCTTCTCCAAAGAAATAAACACGTTAAACTTGTAACTTAAAAAAGTAACGTCCCCCCCCGTACAGCCCCTCTTATTGTACAAAGGTCGCAGTCTCACTTGGGAAAACCATACAAAAGGTCCAATGAATATGCATTTCAACTAAGTATGATAATAGAACTCGGAATGCATACGTACCGCTAAAAATAGGCTCCCATTCATTAACTACCCAGCTAATTGAATTATTATTAGTAATACTAGTATATAGTATTTATGCACATTGCAGCATGAGCCCCGTATACCTTTTAAAGATGCGCGTTTTCTTTCATTTTAAAAGGGGTTCTATGCCTTGTCTTTTAGATTGTACAATTTTAGTTTTACAGCAAATCGTTTTCGCTTTACTTTTATTTGTCTCTTTAAAAATAGCATAACATGCATACTCACCTTTTTGTTAAGAACAATAATAATCCACAAAGGTAAAAAATGTTGAATACAACGTGGCAGAAAAAAAAACACACTTTATCGTGTTCCGTTTAGTCAGTACATAGCTCTATCAGAAGAAAAGTGACACTGCTGATGAGCGCCCCGTATTTTGTGAGTATAGTTATACAGATGGACCCGATGCAATGAGTGACTGGCACACAGACACACACTTTTTGTTTGCTGCACATAATCTGCCCAATGAGGCGTGTCTCTTACCGTCTCCTCCCTTTAACTCTTCAGTAGCCAAGTTTTATTTGATGAAATACGTCTCTACCTTGAAAAGATAACTGATTGTTTTTCTTTTATAATTCGTGCAAATTAAAAAAAACGACCAACATCTATTCATTACTTGAATCTAGACAATGCACAAACTAGTTCTTTCCTCTATACGTAAAGATAGCGACTAGAAAAAGAAAACAGGTAAGTGTCAAGTTTTTAATAGTATCCAAGTTTACTTGGTATAATTAAATACAAAATATTAGTTTTAAAACATTGACATTGTTTGCCCTTTCCGAGTCGTTTCTATTTGCAAGAGCATTGGTTCTCAACTCGTGTACAATTGCAAATTATGTACCTCAAAATGAATGAGACCATTTTGTGAGCTCGGTTTCCTGTTATTTATTTTATATATGTTGATTACACGGAGCAGCAAATGATTGCCAATGGCCGTATCCGTGGTCAATTAAATTAAGGTTATCGTTGTTGCCAGAAGTGTAAAGTTCTCTATATTGTTTAGTTTGCACTGCTGGTGTAATGGGAAAAGACAAAAACCTTTCTATCGACATTTTAACCTTAAACTTAATGCTGTAAACCGTACCATGCAATTTATTTCTTTACTTCTTAACATTTCTCTCTATTTCATCCATTATAGGCAAATGCCACTCAAGTCAATACGCGCAATTACTATAATAGACATATACTGTATACAAATAAGGTGCACTTGACTTATCTTGAAATTATTTTGTTTTCAGAGGCATTAGTCAATTCAGCACCCTTTGCACCCTTCAGTGTACTGTATGTGTATGCTTACACAATAAAGATTATCACAGCAGTTGTGCAGTAACGCAGACGTTTTTCTATATTCGCAGTTTCTTCAAAAGCAGTATTATAAAATTACATAATGTTACTTTTTAAAGAGACAATCACGTTCATATCTTCTTATAGGAATTGTATTCTGTTTCAAAGAAACAACTTTTATCTTGTGTCTTCTACTTTATGGTAATTAAACTGCAATGTAAAATGACTTCTTTGGCCTTTGATCAGTTTGGCCTTTTAACTAACTGTAATGGCAAAAGAGCGGCCCAGTGGTGATGAACTACATTTGTGGACACCACAAAGGGTAAAGTTCTCAACTGAATTTTGAGAAAAGGATAAGGAGACATATTTTTCTTACACCTCTTTGATGAGGCAGATATTTAGTTTTATTTCAGTGTTACTGGTAGAAGACTAGAACATTAATAAATTGTAAAATAGATATTTTAAATATATTTAGATGTTTTGAATTTTATATTAAATTAATATTCTTCAAGCTCAGCGGTCTACATGACATGAACTATGTTACATTAAAACTGGTTTTTAAAACACTGTCGAAGAAGCATGCATGGCAGACAGCTCATAGAAGGAATCTGATGTCCACCAGCAATAGCAATAGTCAGTCCAGCATATTAGCAAATTCTGTCCAATGTTAAATTAAGCTATTAGTAAATGTAATGTATATACCATTTTAAAATTGCTTAAGACTTTAACACATTTTATTATTACAATTGAGGTTTGAATTGTACAGTATTTTTGATCAAAGGAGGTATCATACTGCATAAATCTCAATTAAATACCATTGCTATACTAAATACAATAATGAATTTAAAAAATATTAGTATGTGGATTAACCTTTTTATGTTTTTGAAAAAGAGATTTTTACCATCAACAGATGTTTTTGGATACTTATTGTTTATGGATATATAGCAGGTGAAATTTTCCTTTTGAGAGAAGGGGCAGTTGGTTGTGATAGTACTGTATCTCTGGATGTAAGTAATTATACAGTGTATATTGTATGATCCTGTCAGAAAGTAACACCATCTTTCTTTTTTATAGAGATTAGATAGCCCTAAAATGAAACTTCCATATAAACCGGTCAGGTCAGTCTATTGATTACCGTCACACTTGTTTTTTTTCCTTGATAAATGTAAATAAGCTTGTAATAAGTAACTCAAAGGAAGGTGAAATTAACCATACTTCACAAAGATAACATGAAATAATATTTTTCTTTGGTTTTGTCACTAGTCCTGTGCTTTCTATGATAAACACAAAAGCTGGACTACCAACACAAGTTTGTAAAGTATTGACTTCTTTCTTCCTCTGGGTAGGGAGTTTATAACTTTGAAATGCAGAGAACATATTGTACTGAAATAAACATAATCTGGTGAGTGAATTCTTTTTTATAAAAGAAACTTGTCAAGGCTTATATATATATATCATATATATGTTTCCCTATACGAAAGACTGTTAAAAGTGAGTTGCAATTTTTTTTTTATATTGGTATATACATGGGGTGTAATGTTTTTTAAATATTTTAGGTAGCTAGATGTATGTATGTATATGTGTACATTACTAAAATGGAAGAATGAAAGTGCCTTTTAAATGTAGTAAGGTAGGAAAATACTATAAGCACACATATATGACAAATCTTTTAAATAATAAAGAAAATGATTATGTCTAAAAATTACAGGAAAAATCCATATTTAGTTAAATTTGCAAAAAAATATTTTCCCTTTTGTCATCAGTAAGCCTATTATAATTTTAACTTTGCATCTGTCTTATCTTATACAGTAGATGCATATGTCATACATCTTTTTGACCCTCAAATGACATAAACTGTATACACTGTATTAAATACTACAGCATTAGGGATATTTCCCAATATTGCCAATATAAAAGGAAGTACATGTTATATACCTTTTACATAAAACTAACTTTAACACAAAAAAGATTAAAGACATAACTGTCAAAGCATCATGTATTTGCACATATTGCAATGTGCATACCTATTACACAGGCTGCACACAGGTGAGAAGAGAGACCTTCACTGCAAAATTCATGTAGTGGAATTAGAGACACATTCAGCTACTAGTGACCATGAAACTGGAAATAACTGGTGTCCTACAGTACGGACTATCTATCAATGAAAATGCATTTCATTGCTGCAATTATAGTAAACTTTGAAACAATGTACAGTACACAGAAGAAGATTAAAACAATTCCCAACTAACAAGGTAAGTTATTTTGAAGAAAAAATCTTACTTAAAGGGTATACTATAAATAGTATGATCTGTAATTTAATATTTTCCTCTATGGTTTTTGTGAATTGCAAAACCTGATAGTTAAATCATTATATAAATTAATATACTGTTTGACTGGTATAAAAGAGACTGCACTTCATAACACCTGTGAAACTGTTTCAAAGTAGAGGCACATGTTTTGTTGTACGACTGATTTATCAGAAATGCAAAACTTTTTTGTCAAATGATAAAAACGGGGTAGCTGTGAATTCATTATAAGCTTGGCATTACCCCTTTCTTTGTGTCAGCTTTTGCCAATCACCAGTGACCATCCATACTGCTCAGTGTAGTATTTAATGAATACAAAAGCTCCAAAACCAGATGCCACTTTCCTTCAGTGGATTTTGGCTGCATTAATACGTTCTTCACTAATACTGTTGTCAACTTTTTTACAGTTCTTAATTTTTAACTATGACTATAGTGAAATTAATTTTCAATTACTTGTCATTGACTGCATAGGAATGGTAACACTCTTAATGTTTCAGTAGGTGCACCACTGTGTCACTTCTATTTTATTTGCAGTACATGGCTGTGTTTAAAAATAAAAAAATAATCTGCTATAAAACATGCATATATGTTCATTTTTTACAATTTGTGGCAATAAAAACCAAATATAATGCTAAATGGCTGAATATTAGATTACAAACATACAAATCTACACTTACAAATTAAACCATATTTAAGAATTCTATTGGTTGTAATTGTGTTGATTTAGTAATTCAAATAAGTACAACTTTCCTTTCTCTTTATGGTCAATTTAAATAATTAAACATATATCTAAACCTTAAACAAACATTTATTATTTTTATCCTATGGTTATTTGTTTACAGAACCAGAAAACCCTGCAGAATCAGTATTGATATAATAAAATATTATGATGTCCATGTTGTAGTTCATTAAACCTTTAGCCAAAAACTGTAACACAGATCTTAAATCAGCAAAATTATCAGAGTGACAGACGGTGATTATAATTTTTTTCAGTTGTAGCAGTCTCAAAGCCCCTAGAAAGAAAAAAAATAAAAATTTTATTTACTGTTATTTATTTTAGCTGAGCTGCATGATTATTGATAAATAATGAAGTTTTAAATTCAAAATAATGTTTGCTTACATTTGCACCCCAAATGTAGCAACTGTCCTTCTAAAATATTATGTAGACAATTGACTAATGTATTCAGTTTTAAAATGAAAATTATTTTCAACTTAAATACAAAATCAAGTACAGATTCTTAAACTTCAGCAAAGATATATTAAATCTGAAATTTATTTTTTGTGAAATTTCCACTCATACGCAAACACACAAAACATTTCCAAGCTCAAATGTAATTATTATTACTATTTAACATTATAGTATACATTATACATTACATATTACATTCTATCATTAATGTATTCTATGTAACAACAGCACAGTATGTCTGCTTGGTGTATGAAATATTCTGCAGAAATGTTTGTATAGCAAATTGTTTAAAAGGCTGTCTCAGTGAAGCAGTTTTCATTGGTGATGAAAACAGCTTAGAAAATGAATCTTCCTCATGCAACAATTTCTTTATCTTGATTTGATGCCCTTTTAATAACTTATGTAGTAAATATATTGTATATGTCTGGATTTATATACGTATATGTAATATATATTCTTTATAACTATCTCTGTGTACTTAAGAACTCCAGGTATTATTATTCAGCAATTAATATTTTTTTATCTTCTAATTTATGTGAACTGTATGGTAAATTATAACATAATGAGTTCAAGATTCACCTGGGCATTAAACTGGAACTAAATAGGACTGATATCCTTAACCATATACAGTAGCTGCAAGCACAATTGCAGTAAGAAAGATGACACTTATGTTTTGCTACAGTTACAAGAAAATATAAAAAATAAATATACTTTTGGTTAAATTTAAAAATTAAATAATCTTAGTATGAATAAATATTAATTTTACAAAGATACAAGCAGGTTAATGTGTTGGTTCTTATTTGACAATGGTGTACTGTACATTTGAAATGCTAAAGAACACCACAAAAAAGGGGGGGGCAGTTTTTCTAATGATTGTTTTTCATCAAGTTGATTTTCCCTATACTGGACCTGGTACAGAAAAAGATTTATGTGCTTTTAAACATAAATCTCATCCTGCTCCACTCTTACCCAACCAAGCATGATAAGGACCTTTTCCATACAGTATTCAGAATTAAAACCACAAAGCTCACCCAATCAGTAGCCATCTGCTTCTCCCATAACTGCAGCCCAGAGTAACAAGGAAAGGCAGTCAGGACAGAATGGGTACCCCACTCATTGTCTCACAGCAAATGGCAATGTTAATACCAGTGTTTTAAAAGCACCCGCTGGTCTCATCTATCTTTATCTGCTGAATCAAAAACAACACACAAGTAAAGACAATTTAACTGAAAGAAATCTTAGAATAAACAGATGTTTTTCAAAATAAATAGTCCAAAAAGTCCATAGGTTTTTGATATACAGTAGCAATACAGATAGAAAAACAGACATTTACATAGTAACATCGAATGCACAGTACTCATGTGCTGTGTAGGTTGTATTTATTAATTTAAATGTATTTACAAAGAACAAAAAACTATGGATACTTTTACTGAAAATTGCAGAAAATATTACATTGTCTCTAATGAGCATTATGTATATTTATTATAAATTTAATTTAATTTATAATAAATTGGTTATTAGAGCAATTGTAAAATTCTCTATACAATGCTCATTCAAATGTAACTATTTGCTATTTGAACTATTTACAAAAGTAGGAAATATTAATATATATATATATATTTGGCTATATACAGTATATAGTATTGGTGGATTGCATACTTCAATACTCTAGTGTTTTACATTCCAAACTACTAGGATGACATATACTGCAATGGATATGGTACAATTCACAATTTATGTTATCATCTACAGTAGCTTTAAATTATACTGTGTGTTTCATCATTAAGGGTTCACTTAAACAAGGACAGCTGCATTAAAACATAGTAGCTCCAGAATTACATTCATTTTATCTTGGAGATTAAGAAGAAAATCATATAATACTTCTCTTCATAATTACAATAGAGATTAAGATTAGGACAAGGGAAACATGGCATTTTTTAAATCTATAACTGTTCTGATAAATGTTGACATGGTGCACGGCATTCCACATATTGTCAGGACATGCCGATGCGTGTTATTTAAATTTACAAGACATGTTAAATTTTGTGTGTAATAACTGCATTTTGAACAAAGGTTAGCCTCACTTTTTTCTGAAAAAGCCGGAGATATTAAAATATCGATCTCTTCAATAACTACCTCCACATACTGTACTGTATTCATGTAATTTGACTTTTATGTATAATAATTGAAAATCAAAACATTAAACAAAGAACAGTGATGTTTTTCTTCCATTGTAATTCTTCCATTGTCATACAGAATTTTTATTCTAAAGATCTTGAAAAATATTGCAGCAGTATTAGAATACCCAATTAATGAAACATTTAATTGAACATTGTTAAATACGATCTTTTCCTCTATACACTTGTCATCCTTCAGCATAGTGGTTCTATATATGAACGCTGATTATTTCAAACTTCAAAAATTGATGCCTGAGAAATAGTTTTATTTTTTATTCTAACACTTTTGACCCTCTTTGCAAAATCATAAAAATATATTTTGACATGAACTACGAAGTTAAATCATAATTAAAAGCAGACCATATTCTCAAGCAGCAAGAACTGAAATACTTCGTAAAATGTAAATATTAATACTCTAAAGGAGGAAATAAGCTGTCAAAATTTAATTTCATACAGTAGATACAATTAAGGCACTTACAAATGCAAAATGTGTTTATTACAAGGTGCCTGTTTTGTATTATCAAAGCAATAAAATTTTCAATTAAATAGAATATTTTTCAAAAAGCATAAAAGAAAATGTATTTTTCTGAAACATTATTGTTTTGATTTATTTTAAATGATGTAATTACTTCTATTACATAAAACAATAATTGTAAAGCAGAATCTATTATAAGAATACATTGTACCAACTTTCAAACATTCTCAATTTCTGAAATTCTGAATTAAAAAATAAACGAGTTTTTTGTATAATAAATGGCATAAGTTAGTGGATTGCATTTACTACTACAAAATGAATGAGTGTGCAGTATTGTGAAGCTGTATGTTAGGGCTCTACAGGCTTTTTTGTGGAAAGCGGAAAGATGCTCTTGTAATGAAAATGTCTTTACACAAGGCCTTGTTGATCATAAGAGATTTGGAATACCTTGAGTGAAAATTCCAGAAAAATCACCCAGAAGTGATCTTCAGTGTGTATTGCTGATACCTTTCATAATTTGAGGACTTTTCTTGTTATTTCCAATGGAGGGCAGAAGAGGAAAGAAATGGGAAAGCAAGTGCACCACCAACAAGAACAATGTGGATGTGCCTGTGAGCACACAAACCCACATAGGCTTCCTCGTATGATTTTAGCAGGCAGGCTGGCTACCTGTATACATAACTCTATTTACATAACCCCACTGTTTCACTTGAGGAACCTTCCCCTCACTGTTCTCCGCTAATTTACACTGCACCTTAAATTAACTTACAGCTTTGAATTTGCATGAAATGCTTCTTATGAAAAAGGAAGGAATAAATTAATAATGAAGCACTTTTATATGGGATCCAGCGATTATACAAATGGAAGCAACAGCCAAAAAAATTCTGTATGGCATATGGCACTTCAGCTGCCATATGTGCCAGTTTTCACAAAAATTGGCAACAAGGCATATGATGGTCAGTTATAACTGCCAAAAACATAGTGAGGGCTGTGCAAAAACGCTTCAGTGCTTTTGACGACAATGCTGATGTCCCATCACACTGTAGTTCTCGTGTTCAAGAAGAAGCACATAATGCAAAGCTAAGATTTTATCAGATAAAACACATTTCAGCAGTTTCTTTAGCTTGCAGATTACATTCTCATTTTTGTTTTTCCTCCTGGGCCAACAGCAGCATTTGGTTTCATTTTCCACTCTGAAGTGGAAACCAAACTTGATTCAAACTCACAGAAGCAAAATTAGTTTGGCCACCAAGCAACATTACCATTATTTTAATCAAACAGTCCATCGGCCTTTGTAGTATACTTTATATAAAATGCAGCTCAATACACACACTTTACACAATACACAAGCTTTGACCTTGTTCTGTTTTGAATTTCACTCTTATGCAAATAAATAACTTTGCTAATCTTTTCCCAGAGAAAACTACATAATGGTATTGACAAATTCAATATAGTTTGCACATAGCTTTAAGCTGTTTGGTTAAACAGTGTTGGCATAAGACTTAAATGTTACAGTGTTGGGGAAAATAGCAATTAGTAAAAGTGCTTTAAAATTTAAACAATTGTCTAATTGCTCAGGGACTATGAAACACGTTTTCAATTTCTTTTCTCCTCTATTGGCACAGGGCAAGGTGAACTTTGCAAGTGAAAATTAATAAACTGTATTTTTCTCACCCTTTCTACTTACAGTATATGGAATCATCTTAACCTGATGCAGCCTGTGATCTGTTCCCATAAACTAAACAAAATTGCCTTAGGGGCTCAATTCTTTCATGGAGAGGACTAAATTATACTCAGGAATTTTATTATTTCTTGCTTTATTTTCCATGATAAGAGCTCCAAAAGGAAGCATGCTGGCCTAGCCATAGACTCTCCTACAGCCAACCTGCCAGACTAGCTCAGGGTCCACTGCAGAGCTGAGCAACCATGGCAAGACTTAATGTTCCAGGTTTTTCTCCCCTTAGGGCATCTGCTCACTTCATCACTTAGGAAGAGAAGCCTCGTCTGGCAGGACTAAAACCCAGTAACTCAGTGAATTTCTTTTTAGACTTAGATGTCTCAAGCTGACAGGAGTAGCTTAAATGTAAAGTTGGTTCTGGATGCAAGGGTGTAGTGAACAGGCTTATTTTACACACTTAGTTCATTTTATCATATTTGACCTTTCTGACTTTTCTGTAATAATAATGTTACACATCAGTATATTTTCACTCCTATTTGAATGCTTTGAAAACATGGAAGATGATGCTTATTTCAAATGATACTCACAACCTAAAGATTTTAAACCTTCAGTATAAATCAGTAATTATACTGTATAGATCATTGTGTATTTATTGTTAATAATGTTTTCTATAGCCATTATTTCTGTACATAAATAATATAGATAGGTTCATATTGAAATGGTAGTAAAACACACGTTTATATACACACGTTATAAACACACGTTTATAAAACCTTTAAACAAGAATTAGAGATGTTTTTCATATGATGTGATGTTTTGTTATGTGTTAGATGTGATACTGCTTATAGTTAATCTTGTACGATATAGTGAAAAGGTGATATAAAACATTTTTGTTCATGAAACTGCCTGACTGTCACACAAAGTATTTTTTCTAACAATGTAATTAACCTGTAAATAGTTTTCAGGGTTCAGTATTTAAACTTTCAAAGCAATGGATTTAAAGTTCTTGGTTTTGAATCACCTGTATTTTAGTTCAGCAATTATTGCTGAAGAACCATCATGATGGTTGTGCTGTTAAGGGTTAAATTGAAGTTATTAACTGAAGTTTAGGAGGGATAACAAATCAATCCCACCTAACTGTTCCTAAACATAATTATTGGAAATTAGCTATATATATATAACACAAACACCTACCTTCACATTTGTCTCATGCATCCTTCCTCCATCTCCACCTTGCAGTTACCCCTTAGTTAACTTCTTTCTGAATAAGGTTTGAACCTCCATGTTGTATGGCCAGGAGGCTGCCCCTTAACCAAGTGGGTTTAACTAAAATTTTCTACCTAAAAATACTCAAACATTCATAAAGCTTCTGATTCTTGGATGTTGTTGTCCCTCATGAATAACATTTCTTTGCAAAATGTGCATCTGTCACCAAAGCGGAATATATAAATATTTATAAATTTTTAAGTAACTTTTTGGGGAAGAAGCAGGATCAGGGGGTGATTGTGGATGCTGAGGAAATAATGACAGCTGACAATGAATGCCTTAAGGAATGCTGTTAGTGCAGTGTTTGGCCCAGGAGAAGTCCATGGTCTGAGATGATGCCAGCCCTCCAAATCAAAGCAGTTACACACAAAACTGTTCATTCTCCAGAGATACAAGATTTTCAGGAACTACCAAAACAGCTGCAATCATTCACTAGTGGATGCTCAAAACACACATTCCCAGCTGTGGGAATCATCAAACTCGGAAACTCAAGTATAAATTCATCAAAGTTTAATATAAAAATGTTCAAAATTGTCCATGTATCACATGAGAAATGAGAATAACTATAAAATTTAGGAGCATCTGTTCATAAAATAATTTTACAGTATAAGCTTGCAACTATAGCGCATGCTGAAAAACAGTAGCCATAGCGGTTAATGGTTACAAGCACTTAAGGAAACACATTGATCATGTTAATATTGAAACTGCTAATGATATTTTTGTTATTTATTATAAAGTTGTAATTCTTTCATAATATATCTAGGGAAGTGAAAACTACAACAGTCAGCTATACATATTAGTACAGTAGCTACAGGTAGTGATGTGACAACTAGTTTTTTTATCTCTTACATTATATTCTTTAGAACTCGTACCCCAACTGAGTAAGAATTAAAGTTAGCTTATATGTTTAAATAAAACTTAAGAAATAAAGTGTGAGTGGTAATTGATGGGAAATAGCTAATTTAAGTTATGCACAATGTTAATTTGGAGAACCAAAAGACTTGCTTACATAAAAAAACAAAGAAATGGATTGCATCAGATGGCATTTAACTACTCATGACTTAGGCAGATCTGAGATGCACAATTTACCTCCACCCTCTAAAAGAACAAGTCATTTAAACAAAGTACATAGTTATTAATGCAGCAAAAAAAGTAATTTCATGAAAGCAGTTAAGAAAAACAATACACCATCACTGCACTAATGAGTTGTTTCAGACAACAAAGCAACCAAGTATAGTTTTAAGGCAGATGATGGGTTCCTCTTAAATATTCAACACTCATTATATTTTACACAAATCAATGGATATAAAATAGGCGATCGGTGGCACATAAGTGTGCTGATTAACACAGCTGCCTCACAGTTGCAGGCAATTGTGCTCAATTACCGCTTCAGGTGCATGTCTGTGGGAGTCCTTACAGTATGTACTCACCATGTACAGTACATGTATGTACAGTATAGGTGTTCAGTGCTTCAGTTTCCTTCCATCTTCCTAAGACACATAGGTTACGTTAGACAGGCTATTTTGTTCTTTTTTCACAGGTTTTGATCCCAATATGCGTATATTGGTAATATAATAATAATTATAATAATTGCTTATATTTACAGTATAGAGCACTTTTCTGGACACTCCACTCAAAGCACTTTACAGGTAATGGGGACTCCCCTCCACCATCACCAATGTGCAGCATCCACCTGGTTGCCAGTTGTGAGTTGCAGGTTGATATGGCTTTTATATAACTAAAACAAAATCGAATGGAGATAGTGGACTGAAATTCTGCCTAATCTGTCGCTGTTAGCATTTACCTAAGGCATGGAGGTCAAAGGATTTTGCCTTCCCTGAAAAACAATGACCTCTACATTAAATCTAAACTGGGATTTGTAATTTAGCTAATGCCCTATTTTACAACTGTATATAGTTTGGGTGGTTAAGGCATTATGGTCCTGAAATAGCTAAATCATGTTTAGAGTTATATTTTATACATTTAGAACTCACGGCAACAAAATATTGCCAAGTATTGTACATGTTAAAATGTAATGAAATTTCTCAGTGTCAAAATGTGGTTTATGTTAATAATTGACTTAAAAATAAAATTCCAAACATAAATAAATGTATTAACTTTGTGTTAAAATACTTTATATATGATATAGTATTACTGATACACCCATCATATGCTTAAGCTCTTTCTAATGTTCTCTAAACAGCACTGTGTACATGCTTTTGGGAAAAGAATTCGAAACGTGTTACAAGGAAATCTGCCAAAAGCAATGCTGTTTTCAAGTTTTTCTTTAATTGATACCATATACTTGGCCTTGAGAAAATTTTACTAAAAAAAAAATTTAGTAAACTAAACTAAAATTTTATGCAAGTGAAAAAAAAGGAAGATTATTGATATGATGGCTTGAAATTGTTGTCACTGGCTCAAGTATACAACTCATTTCAGTATTTGATGGTAGTTTGTGGTGAAATCAGACTTCTAATTGAACATTGTTACAGCTCAGATTCTAAATGAAGGGCAGTTTGTATTAGTTTAATATATAGTGTAGTTCAAACAGTACATCTCAATGTCCAGTAAAATATTGCAAAGATTGGACAGAGTTTGGTATTATAAATGTGTCCATTTAATTCTGAAACACTCAAATGCACATTCACATTTCTCATTAATGTCAGATTCATTTTGGATTAAATTAGTGACCCTTAGAAATGAGAAGATTACTCCACAGGGCTATATAATTGCTCCAAGGATCACTAGGACACTATTAACCATAGAAATGTCTTATCACAGTATTTAAAAAATATGAGCTATGACCTGCAGTAATATCACCCTTTACAGTATGTGCACATTAAAAGTTCATGACAAGAAATTTAAACATATATTTCTTTCACCTGTTCTTTATGGAACTGCATGCACAAAACATGTTTTGAGAAAGGAAAAAAAGTCATTCAATACACAGGAAATGAAGTAATTTACAGTAACTGAACAGGTTTATGATAAATAATCTAAAGTACCAGCACTAAAGTACTACAGAATAGAGAATCTCGTACAAAATACAGTTTCTGTCTAGAGAGATAATATAGTCTTAACTTCATTTTAAGTTAGTAGAGTTAGTAAAATTATTTGTTGGAAAGGATATGATAAGTGTTTGTAACCCAAAATTCAAAGAGATCACAAGTCAGTTATATGCATCTTTCTTGCTATCAGCTGTCTACTTTGTACTGTATGGGAATATATTATTCACTTACAAAGTAAGCAGTTGCTAGCATTCTCTGCTACAATTAAAATAAAACAATGCATATAAAAATATTTTCAGTACATGGCAGAAAAAGCAAGTCTGAAGGATTATTGTCACAGCGTAATTTAACTGACCACTGATCATAACCTGACTCTGCCATATTTTGTAAATAACATATACAGACATATTAAAAGTAAGTGAATCTCTTTATTCTCAAACAGTGAATGTGCTTTATTGCTTTTCTCTTTGTTTTGAAATGAAATTATGTTGACTAGTGTTTTTTGCCTTACATTCCCTCATCTAAAAAGGATCTCTATATACAGTATACAGCCACATACTGTACATCTGTGCATCTTTAGCTTGAACAATGCAGCAAACTTTGAATGTGACAGTTCTCCTTCACTTTCATAAAAATACTTCCCTACAGACAGTCCTACCCATTAGCTGTTATGCAATGTAAAAGTTGAACTAAGGCACAAATCTAAAATATGATGCAAATATTAAAATCTATACTTATTCCATATTTTAAATAATAAGTACAAATTAATAATTATTGAATTAGACATTTAATGATTAAAATTTATTTTCAGGAAAATGCTGCTTTGTTTTTTAAAAAGGAATGGAAGAACCATGACTTTTTCATTTTTTGTATACCTGTTTCTGTTCATCTGTAACATATATTGAAGTACTTTTGGATGTGATACTGTGATTAAGATTAAGACTTAGAACAGATGTGATAATACCTCAGAGCTGACCAGAACTTTAGTCCTGGATATAAATTACTAACAAAGTTATCCTAGTATTTCTTTTAATTTGTTGAGTGACAGTTAACTGGAAGGATTCCAAAAGCAGACTGATCAATGTATTTATTGAAATCTGGTAAAGACTATTATCTTGTGCCTGGTGCAGTCCTAGAATCATTTTTGCTTCCGAGGTTCATTTTGCAACCAGTAGTGCAAATTTTTATCTCTATAACAAATACGATTAAAATTCTGTATAACTTTGATTAAATTTTCCAATTTATTCGCTATTCAGTGCAATACAACACTTGTGTACAGTACTGTATATCTCTGTGAATAGAAATTTGAAAGTCTTTGCCAGCCTGTAGATTGTACACACTTGCATAATATTTTCATCTATAATGTGTGAAAGAGAAATTTAAAATAACAAAGATAATTGCAACTTGCTTTTATTGAGAATAATCTATGATAGAGAAAATGGCAGCTGTCAAAATAACTGATTTAGAAATAAGAACATTTTTATTTTGAGTTTGTCACATAGTATGTATTACATGACTTCAGTTTAAATGCAGGAAGGCAAGTATGTCAAGTTGAGTGAAAAGGTAGTGCATATATGAAGTCATGTGTGACTATTTAGGTAAAGCGATTAAAGCATTCAAATTTGGATGCCTGAAACATTAGTATGCTTCCATTTAGCATTGCAACCATAAACATATACTGTAACTCCTAATGTATTCACTCCTGATGTCTTCATCAGCACCCATATCACTCTGCAACTCACAACTAGCAACCCACTAAAGCTAAGCAGGTGTGAACCTGGTCAGTACCTGGATGGGAGACCTCCTGGGAAAAACTAAGGTTGCTGCTGGAAGAGGTGTTAGTGGGGCCAGCAAGGGGTGCCCACCCTGCAGTCCATGTGGGTCCTAATGCCTCAGTATAGTGATGGGGACACTATACTGTAAACAGGTGCTGTCCTTCAGATGAGATGTAAAACAAATGAGGTCCCGACTCTCTGTGGTCATTAAAAATCCCAGGGCATCTCTTGAAAAGAGAAACCCCTAGGTGTAACCCCTTACCAATCATGCCCTCCCCATCTATAAGTTGGCTTCATTACTCTGCTGTCCTCCCTACTAATAGCTAATGTGTGGTGAGTGTACTGGTGTTCTATGGCTGCCATTGCATCATCCAGGTGGATGCTGCACATTGGTGGTGGTGGGGGGGAGTCCCCATTACCTGTAAAGCGCTTTGAGTGGAGTGTCCAAAAAAGCGCTATATAAGTGTAAGCAATTATTAATTATAATTATATACCAATGGAATAGGGGTTGAATTTGCAGATTCAATACTTAAAAATCTTTATTTTACTTTTAATACATACTGTAAACAAACAAGAAAAGGAGAACAAAGACATAGCACATGTTCACCAAAGTTTAAAAAGAGCAACAGACATCATAAAATATGCTCTTGAATGTGAAATAAAACATAGGAGAGACTTAATTTAAGCTCTAAAATTTCCTGAAAGGAACAATTTAATCCTAATCTATAGTATCTCAAGTTACTAATTCAAATGCAAAACATACACTCTCATGAAGAAATATCAACAGAGAGAATTTCTTTCAAATGAGAATAAGCTTTTAGAAAATGCTTGGTTAGGTTCATGTTTCTGTGAACTATTGTCATAATTTTCTGAATGGTTCACTCTCGTTCATACTAGCCTATCTTCTTCTGCTCAAGTTTCAGACATGTTTTAACTTGCTATTTTTTTCTAAACCTTGACAAACATATCTTGAGTTTTCCTTCACATAATAACTTTAACAGTGTTTCAGAGATGAATACAGTAAATTGACCTTTCAAATTTCCCATACTATGCCTGGGGCGTATTAACTGGGGAAAGGGAGATGTAAGAATGGTGAAGACAATAGATCAGTGGTTCTCAAACTTTTTTGACCAAGTACCACCCCTGATCAAACTTAAGCATCCAAGTACCACCTACTGTACAAGTCATCTTCTCATAGGAACCCCAGAAATTTTCAATGACCAACATGAGCGCACGTGTGCGCACACACTCACATACACATATAATAAATATTATAATAATAAAGTTTATTTGATATAGCGCCTTTAAAGGTGGATTCTCAAAGCGCTTTACAGAAAAAAACAGGAACAACAACAAATAAAAATAAACAATAAAAAAGCACCATTTCAGTGAGAGGGGTGAGCCTGTTTAGTCGAGCAAAGCAGATGTGAATTCATTTTTCGGGCCTTGATACAATTCACAACAGAGTCTAACAGATTTTAAATCGTCAGGCATTTTCTTGACGGCAAAGGTCTCGCGGTGGATGCTGCAATGTGTCCATTAATTTCTGGAGCAAGCTCTCTAATTCGTGCAACTATACCACTGTGTCGGCTTGTCATTGCTTTAGCACCGTCTGTACAAACTCCGACGCATTTTATCCAGCTGATGACATTCTGTCGATAAATTCATTCAGAAGCTGAAATATGTGCTCTCCTGTAGTTCCCGTTGGTAGCGGCTTACAGAATGGAAAGTCCACACGGGACATACCCTCTGGGGCTTACCTGCTTTAGCAGTCCGCAAGCTTGCATTTTTCCCCGTTTCCGTTTCAGGAGTCTGTCTCAGAAGTTAAAAAAAGAAGTTTAGGCTCAGGTCCTTCAATGTATGTAGTAAGATGCTACATATGTTCTATCAGTCGGTGGTAGCGAGCGCCATTTTCTACACAGTGGTATGCTGGGGCCCTGGGATTAGAGCAGTGGATTCTAAAAGGCTGAACAAGCTCATCAGGAGAGCAAGCTCTGTTATTGGGTCTGACCTGGACCCCTTGGAGGTAGTGGCTGGGAGGAAAATGGTGTCCAAACTAGAGGCCATCATGGACAACATCTCCCATCCCCTCTATGACATGCTTGTTGAAATGAAGAGCACGTTCAGCAATAGAATGATTCATCCACGGTGCGACAGGGAGCGCTACAGGAGGTAATTCTTGCTTTCTGCCATAAGACTGTACAATGCATCCACCTTGCGTCTGGGCAGAGGCAACATTGACAGTGACCTGTTTCTGGACTGAACACATCTACACATCTACTGCTACATCTGTTCTTTTTCTTTTCCCGTTTACAACCGTTTTCTGTGCAATATATGCCAGGGACCCGTGCAATACATTTATATTTATATTTACATCTATATTTATATTTATATGTGCAATAAGATTTTTCTGTGTACTGTTCTGTTCTAGTTTGTTCTTTGTGTGTCCTGGACTGTGAGTAACTCTTTTAGTGCACCCCTCACTGTACTGATTGTATTGTATGTATTGTATTATTATTATTATTGTATCATTCGTTACACTGTGGCTGTGTTGTCTGTGTTAAGCTGCTGTTGCACTGCAATTTCCCTCATGGGATCAATAAAGTATCTATCTATTTCATGTGCATGGGAGCGAAACACAGAGACGCTCGGTGTATTTTTCTCAAATTAACCTAGAACAGTTCTTAAATATTTTTCTGTTATCTATCACGCTTTCCTGTGCTCAGAAGATTACCAGCGTTCCTAGCACGCATTTCTACGCATTCCTGTGTTTACAACATTGTCATTGTTCCAAAATCACGCACATTCTCCTACCTCTCTATTTGCTGGAGATACGTTTTTTTAAATACAATTGGTCACTTACATTCATAGCATGCATTCCTATAGAATGGTATAGAATTACATTGTAGCTCTGTGTCCACTCAAGTATTAGCGTGCACTGTATCGTGGTACGTAGGCTGTGTATTTGACATGTCTTAAAATAGAAAATATGAAAACCCATCCCAATTTTTCAGCGCACACAAGAAAATTCCAGGGTCATATGGCGTACCAGCTGGCGGCGCTCCGCCACAGTTTGAGAACCACAGCAATAGATAATTTGTAACAGGATATCTCATATCCTGCTTACTTTAAATACAGTATGTATGTATACAATCATTACCATACATAATCGTGCTTTTCCCACCATGTAATAGAATATAGACGACTCTCATATGTGTTCATTTTAATTTAACCCAGTGCCGGCCAGAGGAGGATAGGCTCCCCCTTTCGAGCCTTGGTTCATCTCAAGGTTTCTTCCTACTTTAGTCTAAGGGAGTTTTTCCTTGCCACTGTCGACTTAGGCTTGCTCACTCGGGGTTCAGGCCCGGAAATCTGTAAAGCTGCTTTGTGACAATGTCCATTGTAAAAAGTGCTATACAAATAAAACTGAATTGAATTAAAAGAATTGAAATGAAGTTTACATTTACATGAAGTAAAGATGTCAACATTTAGGAACTAGAAGTAGGAAATCAGAAACTATGGCAATTTTAAAAATTGGTTATCTTTTGATTTAACTTAAAAATGTTTTTAATGGTGACAGGACTGTCTGGATGCAATGTGTGTAAGAGTGTGTTTCTGTATTGGAATGGGGTAGTGGTGAGTGCAAGCTGACTGTTTTATGTGACAAAAAGTTGCACAGTCATGAAGAGCAGGTGCCATTTGATAGAGCAGACTGCAGAAGAGAGACTTGTCAAAAAATGGGAGCTAAAGAAAACAAAAATTAAACTGATAGTTTCAGCTAATGCTTTTTTGTATTGAAATTCTAATGTTTTGAGCTGGAAAATCACTATAAAACATGATATTCTGTTATTCATAACGAGGCAACCAAACTTCCAGTGAGGTGAAGCCACGATATTACATTGTAAACAAGCAGGCTTGTGCATACATCTCTTTTAATAGAAATATACCTTTCGACTTTGCCGCTAAATGCTACTTATTTGTTAACTCTGTGTGACTATCACGGTTCTGTGCGGGCTCGTGCCTGTCATGATCGCAAACCCCTCCTCTTAAGGGCGCTCCAGCCCTTCCTCATTTGCATCACTCCCGCCACCTGTTCCTTGTTTCTCTCCGATTCAGTTCGCCTTTATAAGCCAGGCGTGCACCTTACTCGTGGCTCTGCATCTGATTTCCATATCATGCGAGCCCGGGACCTGGTTGCGCCTGGCTCCGTCATGTTTTTAACTTCCTGCTCCTGTCCTTATTCCCCCCACCGGTCCCGACCCGGCACCTGATTTTAATCTCCTGTTTGGACGGATTTCTCAGCCTTGGACCTTTTGCTTTCGTTTTTGGATTTCCCCTTTTGGATTTATTCTGGACTGTTCGCCTTGGCCACACCTCCCCGGATCACCAGCACCGTATGGACACGCCCCCCTGTTCATCCCTGTTCCTGCATGACTTTTCCCTAGTGTATTCCTTTCTCACTATTCTGGATTGTGTCGTCCGCATAGGGTCCGGAAAGAACTGTTCCTTACAGTGCCCTCGTAGCTCCACCCTGCTGGTTCATACCTCATTACATGGGCGCAAACCTGGGTCTCTGGCATCATGCAACAGAAAACCAACCGGCTGAGCTAAAGGAGACCTCCCTCAGCTCAGGCAGCTGAGGTCCCTGTTATGCACAGGGAGGGGGTGACCTGCAACGAGATCCGCTACACCAACATGCAGATCACATTGGAACATTTGTGTGGTGAAATACCTGCTGCACATCCTGTACTTAATTTGTTCGTACATCACATTGCATTAGTCATTACAGTGACTAGTGAGCAGGAAGGGCAGCATTATGTCACAATTTGTGGGAACTCTCACATAGCAAGACCAGGGAATTTCATGGCAGCATGGCAACTTACAGTACTTTCACAATCAAACAAACATGGCAATTTACAGTACTTTTAGAAGGTTCACGATTTTATGCTTAATTTGAAATTTGTCAAATGTTTCTATACTGTCAATGAATTTAAATTCTTACTAAGATTTAATAAAGATCTTAGAAATTGGGATTGGGAAATTCCACTTTAACAAACTGTTTAATTTTTGACCATGGTGTATTCAGATTGTAATGGAAATTAGTTACAGTAAATTATTTAAAATATTTTTGCTGTAGAGTGCAAATAGATTAGTTACTGGCTGGGGACGGTAGAGCAGAATATCAGACTTTGCTTCCCTTGTCCATATGATCTCTTGTTCTATGTGACATGCCAGTTTCCCTGTCTCTTGTCCAGTCCTCTCGGGCCTGACTTCCAGTACTCCTGGGCCTAAATTCCTTCCTCACAGGCCTAACTTCCAGTACTTCTGGACCTAATTTCCAAATTGTGGTGCTTGGCTTGTCCTATTTATTAGCCTCAGGCAGAGATTTTGCTATGTCTTTTCTGCCAGAGTTCTGTTGGCCAGTTCAAATCTGTGATTTGCAACCTTTCCTTCAGGATTTTTTATTGCTTCTGTCAGGAAAGATAGGATAAAATGTCCAGTATTTGGGAAAACTCAGAGAAATACATTCAAGTCTGATAATTACAAGTAGATTTCTGAGCTACTTATGTTTTGCCCATTCATTTGATACCAAGCTAAGCATAGCCCAATTGTTCCTGAAATACTTGTGATGACTTATATTGTATTTTAATTTAATATTTTCACCTTACCCTTTTGTAAGCGAGTGTAGTAAATGGGTGGCAACTCTTCTAGTACAGTTTTTATCAATGAGGAAACAAGTATGCACTTTTACTGGGTCATAATTCTGATTTGCTATACAAGCAATGGGAGGGGGGTGTACCTCATTTCACCACTAGAGCGGTGACTAGGTTTTACAAACCTGGACCCTCAATCGATGTAGATGAATCAGAATAATCAATTATCTAAATTCTTTCAGTAATGCTTCTTACAATCAGATTTCTGACCATTTCATCTACTTTTTTTGTAAATTCCTCTTTAATATAAGACAAAAAATGGGCATTTGCTCAGATTTCCATGGATTCTTGAGGTTTAATGCAGTTGGTTATGTATAAATATATGTGTAAACATATGATTTAATATCAGTAGAATGGTAAAACATGGTGCTTATGGTACATAGGATACAGTATATATATGGATAATATAAGGTATTCTGCTCAGTTTCCTGAAACTGAAGCTTAACTAAAGTCCTTTCTTGCATTCCTTGCTACATACTGTAGTGGCCCCAAATTTATGACCTTATGTCTGCTGTTGGGGAGTCTCTTGACTTGAGAATCACCAGGCCTACTTTGTTGATGGCCAAATGGTTTTATGGCTGTGTCTGTACAACTCTTATCTCTCCTTAAGAGAGAGGTTCACTGTTCTTCTAGCCTTTGTGCAGCCACAAGGAATAACAAATTATTATTTGGAGATGTATGTATGTAGACTTGTTAGCAAGAACACTCACAGGCGAAAATATTAGGAACAACCAATCAAATTAATAGACATTGTCCATGGTTGGCAAAGTGCAATGCTCTTTCAAAGCACAGGACGGGCTTTCATCACTTCCATGGCCCAGAATAATCTCAACTCTTTTGAAAATTGGTGGAAGCAGTGGATCGTGCAGTTCAAATTCACTATGCATTACCATGATCGGAATTTCAGTTGATGATAATCCTGTAAGAATGGGGTATGATTTTGGCTGCAAAAATTTAAAATGTCACATGTTTGTGAACATACTGTACCTCATCCTATTCAAATTGTTCTTGTTTCTATCAGGGACTTCAGAGACTTCTTGCAGGCTTCCATGTAAGAAGGGAGTATAATGCTAGCAGCCATATCACCTTGCAACTCACAACTGACAACCCACTGAAGCTAAGCAGGTGTGAGCCTGGTCAGTACCTGGATGGGAGACCTCCTGGAAAAAACTAAGGTTGCTGCTAGAAGAGGTGTTAGCTTACTGTACTGTGAGTGTACTGCTGCACTAGGGCTGCCATTGCATCATCCAGGTGGAAACTGCACATTGGTGGAGGAGGGGAGTCCCTATTGCCTCTAAAGCACTCTGAGTGGAGTGTCCAGAAAAGCACTATATAAGTGTAAGCATTTATTATAATTTTAAATGAGATAACGCTTTTCCTTGTATCAAACAGCTCAGACTCTTAATGGAACAGTGGATTACTGCTGAACAGACAAATATTTTAAAGAAAGTTCTCTTTTAAATGCTTATGCAATGCTTGTGGACATACAGCAGACAGAATTACATGCACACAAGTAAAACGTATTTGGGTTTAAATTAGTTTTTGAAAGAATTCACTATTCCCTTCAGTTTTGTTTCAAATGGGCTAAGAATTCTTATTTCTAAAATGTTTTTTTTTCCTTATAAATATCCTTTTGTACACAGTGTTATAAATATCCTTCTGTACACAGTGAAGCAGAACATGAATTACATTATCTTCCTTGTCCTGGAATGTGAATGTACATGTGCTGCCTCAAAACAATCAAAAGTAAGCTTCCTTAACTGCTCTGATTGAATCTTCTTTACAAGTCTATCTTCACAAATGCAGCCCTGTCCATTAGATTTCAACTAGAACTTTAAACACATTTACTAGAGCTTGTTTATATTGGAAGAAAAGGATGTGCTTGGTGGACTATTCTCATTAATTTGACAGGCGTTGAAACAGCAACAATTAATTCTGTTCAACCTAGATCATTCCTCGTAATAATGCACTAAAAGAACTAAATTTAAGATGACATGGATTTTTTTACTTAAATGAGATAACTTTAAGAGATAACCAATCAAGGGGAGTTTATAGTCTTCTTTATGATTGACCCACAACATAGATAGAACGGCTACCTAACAACAGGATTATGTTATATTTATCTTTTTTAAATAAATCACAACAAGACAAATTATCCTTTTATTTTTATTATCTTTTGACATTTTTTTTATCTTTATTTTCAATTACTTACTGTTGACACATAAAATCTTACTCCTTTGTGCTTTTAAGTTTGATATATATTTGTTAGTTTAAGGTATACTCAGTAACAGAAGTTTTATTTTGAATATTGGATAATGACTATTGATCCTAATTCATTTTGCTTGTGTAGCTTCTCCTAATATTAAAGTTAAAAATAATATCAGCTCTGTTTTGAATTTTGCCATTGAAGACCTTAATATGTTAACAGTATCTCTTTATAGTAGCTAAAATAGGCGCTTCAAAGTGACTTCATCACCTGTTTGGGGCTTTCATTTGAATATCTATTATTAGTGATGTATTTGAATCCAATTAAACATCAGAATTTAATTTATGTCAGTTTGAAACATGTTTCCATGGAAGAACTGAAAAAACTTTCAAGAAGCATAAATCAGATAATATTTAAATACTGTATCATATAATAATTTGGTTATTGATTAAATACATACTTTTTAAGGGTACAATGTCACAAATGAATAGTGAAACAAGTTAAAAGATAATATAGTAAAAGTAATGCAACTGCTTCTTTTTAGTTAATATTTATATAATATAATATTTATCCATTGTAATTATATAATATCCATTGTAATTTTTCTAAGAAAATCATAGCTATGTGAAAATGTAAAGGTTTAAAGATTCACATACAGTATTTATATTCAGCAAACACACTACTACTAAAACCACTACTTATTAGTAGATTTTGATCAGCGGCCGATCTATCTATCCCTAATCGGCCGATTCTCACTCCAAATGAATAGGTGATCCGATTTTGCGATAACGAAATTTCCGACATTATCCAAACACAACATGCCCTCGACGGTCTGGCAGTTTTACCACACTTTTACAAAAGACAAATAAATTGCAGTTCTCAATATATGTGCAAAACAGTCGCTCGTGGGGGTTCATTGGCTAACACGTTCAACACTAAAAACCTTTAGAGAACTCAAAACCAAAAAGAATGCACAGAGTATGAAAAATTTGCGTTTGCAAAGCTCGCAAGCTGACTCGCTCAACCATCAATGATGGCAACACTTAAAAAAAAATCAAGCCTTACAGTAGGGATAGCAAGAAAGCTGAACGTACTCAAGGCAGGATCTTTGCAGCCGATGCATGAGGAAATTCTGAATGAAGATAAAAGTGATGGTTGGGACAGGAACGACTCAACAGCATTGGAGATTAATCTCTACTTCAGTTAGCAACTCATCCCAAGAAGTGCACAGCCAATGACTTTCTGGAAAAGCAATAAAAGCCGTTTCCCTGCCTTGGCAGAAGCAGCCTGGGTCTACCTGAGTTTGGACAGCGAGCGTCTATTCAGTACAGCAGCACACATTTTGGATTGAACAGAGGAACATGCAGAGATGCTCATATTCATAAACAAGAATCTGCCTCAATGATTATTAAACAATAGGCTTAGTAGCTAAACAGCCAAATTAGGCCAACTTGTTTCCTTTTGGTTGTAGTAGGCTGCTGTCTTCGTGTTAAACATCTTATTGAACATTTTATTTTATTAGAATTGTGGGTTGTGATTAAGACAAGCCTTTTATTTTGTTTTATCTTGTTTTTTGTTATTGCTACATATATATATATATGCCTTATGTATATGTAATATGTATAACTGTTCTGTGTATGTTTTATTAGTAAAAAGTTTTTATTTTATTTTAAGTGATTATTTTATTTATTTTAGTAAGAAGTGTTTATTTTATGGTAATTGAACAATAAGCCCACTACATTTCATTTTGTTAATAAAAAATAAACAAATTACACCTGTAGTCTACAGTTTATTTTAATTGGAAAAAATAACAATACTTTAGCATGGGACATGAGGCATGTACTTGGCTGGTTAAGTAGGAGCTTAATGTAATGTTTTTTAAAAGAAAAAATCGGTATCGGTATTGGAATTGACCGATTCTAATTACATGGAATCTGTGATCAATATCGGCCCTAAAAAGCCTGATTGGAGCATCCCTACTAATAATATACTGTATTAGTTGAAATAGTAGTTGAAAATAAAATGTGTAAACTTATATTTACGAAATGATAAAAAAGTATGTTTTATTTGTAAAATTTACTCTTGAAAATTAAAAGAAACATTTTGATCAGGTTATACTGCTCAAAATGTATTACTATTCATGTATTGTATTTTAAATAAGGTGGTTTTTAAAAGCTTATCACTTTAGGATTTTGATGCTCCATTTTTTTTAATTAGTAATTCAGATAGCACATTTGACAGTTTTTAAAGCTGTGCTTTTTGGTAAAGTGCACTTGTCAAAACTTGAAATTTAGAACTAAATGTCTTTAAAAATGTAATTATTTTTCACCTTTGTCTGAAAAAGATTGTATTAATAGCTCTGTCGAACACCACAGTGGATCTGGAAAAACAGTAAATATGATTCCCCATTGGCTTCTGTGATGAAGCTTGCTGTGAGTTACATTAACAACAGATAAAGTTAATTACCATGAAAGGAATGTGGAGATTTAGGAAGCAGGAACTCAATGCTTTGGTAACAAATGGATTAAGGGAGTTCTAAATATTAAAACAATAAATATTTAGTATTATTCACCACTATTCAAGACATTCTTTTGAATATATATTTCTGTTCTGTATTGATATTGAAATTGTTCCAAATTTATTTCAGAAAAGCTAAATGACTGGTTATTTCTTAAGTGAGAAATGACATTTGATTTGAACCAAGCTTAAGATTAATAATATTCTGTTATGATATGAATTTTCTTTTCCTGTCAGTCTGTGTTTACTGTGTTTTACTTCATATTAGAATGTAAAAAAAAATACGATTATATTTTCATTATGCATTTTTATGTATTTTTCCCCACTTCAATATTAAATGTCCACTAACAAAATATCCAATGTGAGAACGACTACATACTAAGCCTTAATATCACTGCAAAAAGTCTTTTCATATTGCTGTTGAAACGAAATACAGTGAACTCAAAAGCAAAAGTTCTTCTTGAGTGTGAATAACACAATGTTTTGCTCATTCCATAAATACATTTCTCAATTATTTCAGTCACATAAAACACTGTGTACTTGCCAATTAGCAAATGAACATAGAATATATAATATATTAGAATATATAATTACAAAATATTAGAGCATATACTTTTACAACTGTTTATATTTTAGCCATAATAAAAAATGTTTTAGGTAATCACAATGAATTAGAACTATTAATAGATGTACAGTAAAACTCTTCTTTTGGTACATGTACTGTGTGAAATTATAATTGAAATGATAGGGATCTGATCATGTTTAACATTCATAATACCTTCTTTAAAGATTGATGTGAAAATATGGTGTTATAAATTATGTACTCTAAAATATGATGTGTTGAAATGTTCCTGGGACTTCTTTCAAACAAAGGATTTCATCTCCGAGAAATTATATTCTTTTCACATACAAAAACATACATGGACTGCCTTGTCTTCTTTGGGACCAATATCGTAATGAGAGGAGGACATCTTCTGTTCCTTTTGTCGTTTCCTTGTAACAAATACAATTGTGTACAATAGAGCAAAACATACAGTACATAGTGTTTTTAGTTTTATTCTAATTCCTAACAGATAACAATAACCAATAACTATTACAACTTCATAGTTAATATGACATGTTTATACACTTTTCTCTAGGTATTAATCTGAGTCACAAAATAAAATTCATATTTTTAGCCTAACATGAATATGAGAGATATTCATTTTTCCTTTCTTTCTTCATATTCTCAAATATTGTCATATATTCAATATATTCATATATATATTCAAATATTGTTGTTTTTAACTTTTTAAAATGTACATAGTGAAGTCCTCCTTAAACTGACACTTAGAGGCTCATCAAACGAGAGCTTATCTCATCTTCTAACTGGGTTGAGAGTATATGACTGCCACTGTTAATTTCATGCTTCCTCATTGGGAGTTAACCCTAGCAAATGCTAGTATTCATTGATACTTATGGTTGGACCGGAACAATTGTAGACAGAGTGCTCAAGAGTGCAAAAGCAGTATTTGCAGCAGAGAATTGAAGGTGTTAATAGCCACGGACATTAGAATTTTTTATACCCTGTTTAACCAAAGTCCCATCTCAAACTTCAAACTTGACTTTATACTATTGAGCTTAATGGCATTAGCCATTATTCTAATACAGTGCAAACACTTTTAGGCAAGAGCAATAAATGAAGGAGTACAGTTTTATTTTTATTTCAGAGAACCTAAAAGTGAGAAACCACAAAACCATGGTTTTTATATGGGTGGGTTAACAAATTTAAATATTTTGTTAATTTCATGGCTTTCCTTTCATCAACTGGCATCAAAGTTTTTTTTTTTCATATGTATTTACTTTCTAGTTGTTTTAGGCATTTTGTTTGTAATTAAACCCCTCCATTTTGTCATGGGTTCATTTTTAAATGATTTTAACACCTCAGTGCCTTTCACCATTCGCCCTGTTGCTTTAACTGCCACTTTTAATTATTATTATTACTTAAGGGTGCATGACAAATTGGTGAAATGAAACTTATTCCCAATCCACTGGTTTTCCAAATCTATCATTACAGTTAAATAATCAAATGAAACTATAAAAATTCTATTTTACATTATTTGCATTAATTTTACACATACAGTACACACACCACTCATCAAAGGTATGACAGAATAAAGGATTATTATGTGTATTACCTAATGTTTACCTTTAAATATTATTGGAAATAATTTTATTCTTAACTATATTTTAAGCAACAGAAACATCAATAAAGGAGCATTCCAAGATATGAAAATGTATTTTACTCAAATATAAAAATTGCATTATTTTAAGTTTGAGTCAACACATTAATACAAATTCAGTTTCTCATAAATGCTTTGTGTACTCATCAGTTATTATTATTTAACTGGTACTTTTATCCAAAGGCAAATACAGTTATTGCCATTTATAGAACTAGGCATTATACTGAACCAATGAGTTGCAATGCACTGCACTTGGTGTTCTCTAAAAACAGAGTTGGGGTGCAAATACACTATAATTCAAACCCTGCCCAGAATTGTTCAAAGTGCTCTGTAGTTAATCTGTTAACAACCACCGTCCTGTGGCGTCTCTCAGCCCATGGTTGTCCTGGGATACCAGAGCATTCTCACAAGGGCTCACAGTTTTCCATGGCCTATTGCTGGATTATGGCCCACACTCCTTAATCAATAATCAGTTATTGATTGATATTAATCAACTCCAGTTACTCTATTACCCCTTTTTCCTATATAATTCAGAAGCGACTCTCTTCACTTAATTGTTAACCTGTCATCTAGCAGTGCTGCTTTCACACCACTCCATTTCTGCTTTCTTCCCTCTGCACAGTTTCTCAGGCTGATTCCTTAGCAACCACACTGTGCAGTAACTTTACCCTTGGAACCCTGCACTCCTTTTATGCAGCTGCCCCCATTTCCACTGCATCTCTGGCTACATTCTGGGTCAGCCTCTGTCATCCAGATCCCCCAAGGCCTACCTTGTACTGCTTCTGTTCCTTCACTGAAGCAGCCCACGCCCCTTAAACAGCTGTCACTCCCTGCAGTCCAGTGCTTGCTCTGGACTGCTTCCACCCAGCTGCTGATTCATCTGTCACTCCATGCTCACTCCACACTGCTTCCATCCAGTGGCCGGCTTTAGCTGTCATTCTATGCAGTTCCAGCTCTTACTCCAGACTACTAGTTGCTGATTCAGCTGGCACACTGTGCAGTTCCAGCACTTACGCTGAATCACCTCCACTCTCTTGTTGACCCAGCCGTCACATTGTGCAGTTCCAGAGCTTATTCCAGACAGCTTCCATACAGTTGCTGACTCAGCTGTCACTTCCACAGATTATAACTGTCACGACCACCAACCGGCCCAGACCGGCCCCCAGGAGAACTAATCAGTACCAGCAGCAGGGCGATAATTACAAACGCCGCCGCATGTGTTAACTTAATATCAGACGCCCTACCGTGCGGCAGGCTGCACTATTTAAGCCTCTCCAACCCATGTATTGCTGCTCGGTATTGAGTAAACTCCTTGTGAGCTACCCAGCATTTTCTATGCCCTTTGTCTTCCTGGATTATCGATTACCCTTTTGCCTTCGGTCTACGGATTTCGCTTTGCGACTCGGATTGTTTGCCACCTGTGTCTTACCGGATTTCTACCTACCTTCCTCCTTTCGGCTATGATATTGCTGCACGACTTGGATTGTTTGCCACTTGGGTTTGACCTGGTTTTCGACCTTCCTTTCTCCCTCTGACTACAAACTTGCTACTTGTTTTGGATTGTTTGTGGCCGTGCCTCCAACCTACTCCTGCGTCTGCACAGGATCCCTATCTCCTCTTCAGAGTATCCTTACAGAATACCGAGCCAGAATAATGGATCCCTCGGACGCGTAAGCTCTTCGCTCCCTTGTCCAGCAGCACTCCCAAGCTCTCTCCCAGCTACAGCTGTCCGTTCAGCATCTTACTAATCACATCGCCTGGCTTTCGTCCCCCCAGTGTCCCCATGCCCCATGCCGTCTCCTGCAATGTCTTCCTCACAAGCTCTGCCCCGCCTTCCACGACCCCGCCCACCACTCCCCCAGCCTTACCGTTTGTTCTTCCTGAGAAATATGACGGTAATCCTACTGGTTGCAAAGGCTTTATTGCTCAGTGTTTTCTCTCTTTTCATTTGCATCCTGAGCATTTTTCTATGTCGCGGGAGCAGATTGGCTTCGCGTTCTCCCTGCTTACAAGCAAGGCTTTGGATTGGGCATCTGTCTTACTGGCCAGGGGAGACTCTCAACCCACGGATTTTAGTAGTTTTGCGGATCGCCTCCTGGCTGGCTTTTCGCAGAACAACCTGGACTTGATTCACCTTCGGCTCTCAGCACTTTAACAGGGTGACAGATCACTACAGGATTACATGGAGGAATTTCAATCCCTCGCCACGGAGTCTGCCTGGAACCCAGAGGCTCTGGTTTGTCTCTTCTGTAAGGGGTTGTCAGAGGAGTTGAAAGATCACCTGGTGCTCACACCAATCCACTCCCAGTCCCTTGATGCGGTGATCTCTCAGGTACTCGAATTGGACACCTGTATTAGAATTAGGAGGGAAGAGAGACACCTGAACCGATAATTTCGACCAACTGTGTTGTGGCAGCGGTTCATTGCTCTATTGAAGATCAAGTCAGACGGGCCCTGGACATAACTGCCATCCCTCTTCATTGTCCCGTGGACAAATTATTTGTTGTGGATAATTTACGTTCGACAGTATTGCAGTGGGGTCATGTCTCCCGGTTCGCGGGCCATTCTGGGGTCAGACGTTATCTGGACCTCCTGAACAGGGACTTCTGGCGGCCTACCATGAGAGCTGATGTCGCTGACTATATTCGAGCATGTCCCACCTGTACTAGAACCAAGACCCCACGAGCCAGGAAAATGGGTCTCCTTCACCTACTCCCGGTCCCCTACCACCCTTGGTCTCACATAGCAGTCGATTTCATCACGGATCTCCCCAACAGTCAAGGCAATACAGTAATCATGGTGGTCTCCGATCGCTTCTCCAAATCGGCCCACTTTGTTCCCCTCCCAGCATTACCCACACCCCAGAAGATGGCAATGCTGTTTGTCCAGCAGGTGTTTCGCCTACATGGTTTGCCCAGGGATGTGGTCTCGGACAGAGGCCCCCAATTTGTCTCGACCTTTTGGAAAGCCTTCTGTCAAGCCCTAGGCACTCATGTGTCATTAACCTCGGGATATCACCCTGAAGCCAACGGGCAGGTGGAAAGAACTAATCAAAGCCTCCTTTCATTTCTCAGAGCCTTCACCTCATTCACAAGATGACTGGTCGTCACTACTTCCCTGGGCAGAGTATGGGGGGACTCAAATGGTCAGGATGCCGTGATGAAGTCTATGCTGTCGGGTCTCTCCTGGACCTGCTGGTAGGCAGGATTCCGGGCACCCATCCCCCAGTGCTGAGCAAGGAATATCGGGAGTGCCAGGCTTAAATAATGACAGACAAAACAGGGGGCAAGTGCATGTAATCAACTAAATTGCGAAAGTGTCGGAGAGGAGGGATGACGATCATGACATACAGATGTTGTGGTGGGACCTAAAGAGAGCATACAAGCCTTTAAACATCAGAGTTGAAGCAGTTTTTTAAGGAAGAGTGGGAAAGAATTCCTCCCAGGCAATGTAAAAGGGTGGGTTTTTGAATCTGCATTGTATAAACCTCTGAACTGATTAATGAATATGAGCTTTCTAGGTGGGTTTAATATATCTTATTATTATCATTAATATTGGTGGTATTTTATCTATTCATTTATAACTTTACTCTTTGAACTTAACAGTTTGTGATATTTTGACAAACCTCTGGGTGCTTACTTTTTGATGTAGACATAGAATTCATATTGTGACACCATGGGGGTGGTAGCTGCCACATTGCCCATGAACACGCATGTCCTTTGCTCTAGACACACCGCTTTTGGGGATTTTTTTTTTTGCTCTCCCCTCTTACTCTTTACACACACTCTCCTATGAGAGTGCTATTGACCATGGCCCTATCGTCACAGCAACCAGGACAGGTAGCCCCACATACTTACCTGTAGATATCTCTTGGCTCTCAGCTTGCAGGCTGTATCTCACTAACGCTGCTGTCCTTCACAATCTCCTCTCAGGCTGTTCTGAGGTCCCTTGCATTGTCGAGGCCTTTGCTGGTAGTTTCCTTGTTTCTACCTGAGCTACCTCCCCCCTTGCCTAAGATGGAAACCGTTTCCACTGGTGTTTTGGTCCAAGCGGCTGGCTGTCTGAACTGATTCTTTTCCTATTAAAAAAATAGGAGTGCACATCTACGACCCAGTCTTTACTAGTTCACACCTTTAGCATATTACTCATATATCACATTACAATGATTCCCCAAGCTTTAGTGTGTTTTTCATTTAGTATGCAAAGGAACAAGCAAAGGTTTATTCCATGCTGAAAAGAGAAGAAAGGAAACACAACATTTCAGCTGTGGAGCCTTCTTCGGGTGCTACTACTACTAGTGTTGGGTTGGAATTTGTCAACGAGGGCCCTCACTGCTCTTTGAACAACAACTTCTGAAACATTTTAATTCTCTATATATCCTGAACAGAGATAACAGAGATAAATAAAAAGAACAATTTAGATTACAATGTAAATCAAGGTGTGATTTTTATTTTATTAAAAACATTTACAGGGTTCTTATGCGCAAACATGAAACGATTAGCTTACAGTCCTTTTATCTTTGTGTTTCTGGTTAATCCTTGGTGTAGAATAAGCACCATGTTTCTCCCAGGTAAAGATGTGTTTTTTGCAGCATGCAATGTAATAACACAGGACATGTTTGCTGGCAGGTGGGCAGAACGCAGTGATACCTCTTAATTTGAAGGTCTCCCCATTTTAATTCCAGGTTATGTGGAAAATCTGAAGGTTGTCCTTCAAAGATATTGGTGAGCATGTTTATTTAAAAAGGAGACAATGAGAAACTGATTACTTTTAAAAAAGAACAAGTATAAAGATGTGCTAGTTAATGCCTCTTAAGAACATACAATTGTTTGCAACACCCGCAACTCTTCTGATTAGGGTATGATATTGGAGACAAATGTAATTTTCCTGTTCACACAAACACACAGAAGATACTGATATTAAATGCAAAATCCACTGCCGCCCCCCACCCAGGAAAACAGAGAAACAAAATTGCAGAATTTCTATCCCCGCACCAGTAATAAAGCGCTTGAACTCGGCAGACGGGGTCACTGGAGGTCAAAGTCGCTGTGCATGGTCACGTGATCACCTGAAAAACAAGGCGCTATATCCCAGGAACGAAAGCCGCTGGGAAGTTACATTCAATGGCACAAACCGGCACAAACGCAGCACTAATGAATGAGACCAGTTTGGTTATCTTACGATGTTGTAGGGGGGCTGGGCAAGGTCACCCACCAAACAAAAAGGTGTTATATCTCGGGAATGAAAGCAGCTGGGAAGTTACTTTCAACAGCACAGACTGGTACAAATGTAGCACTAACAAATGAGGTGGATTTAATCATTTGTGCTGTTTGTAGGGGGGCAAACTTCATGGAGCTACAATAGTTTGTACATAGTGTAAGCTGTGTATTTTTGTGTGAGTATTGCCATTAATAAATACTGTATTTGTTTTAATCAAGTTATTATTACACTATCTATGGTAAGTGTTTCTTCAACTCTTAACATTAACTATAAACTTTATGTGTGTAAGTTTCTCTCAGATCTAGAAGATTTAAGTTAGGTCCCTCTGCTTCAGGATATACTGTATGAGTAAAATTCCATGTTTTGCTCATAGTTCACTTTGACCTCTTTGATTCACTCTTGATGAGCCTGATATTACACTGGATCAATTGACCAGTCCATGCAACTATTATAAGTGAAAACAACCTCTGGATGAGACTAGACTAGAAATTTGTGTTTTTTTGTGGTTCTAAGGAAACATATTATTTCCTTCCCACAGGATCTGTTGAGGTTGAATTTTCTTTCAGATAATGGAGAACTTAAATAGCATCCATGTTGAGTTTGCCAGACATGCAAAGGGTTTTCACTTCTCCACAGAGTTCAGAGAAGCTGGACTTGTTCTTCAGTGCTACCAGTTCCAACTGCTTGAATTGATTCTTGATGGAGAAATCAAACCATTTTATCAGGTACTGTATGTACAAGCTTACTACAAAAACAAAATAAATATTTGATTGAAGTAGTCTGTAAAGCAGAGAATTTCTTGAAGAGTTTAACTAATCTAAATCTAAAGACAGTTGGTCATTAGTTCATATATACTGTATTAGTACAAAGGCTGTTAATTTCCTCTACAAAGAGAATATGCTTATCTTCAGTGTATTTATTCAAAATTAAATGATCATATTTCCTCATCATTCTTTTTGTTTCCAAGGTACGGTGTTGAGAAAAAGTCTGTCAACTCCAGATCAATATGGAAATTTCATAGTTTCATCACAATAAAATTTAAACTTTTAATATCAAAAACAGTTTAAAGTAAACAATTCCATGTCTCTCGAAACAAAAAGATAAATGAAACAAAAATCAATGAGTAATTATATACACCCTCCCTCAAATAGAGCCCGAGGTCGTCATCCAGTATTTTCTTGAATTATCTTAGAAAGAATACACAGGTCTTGAATTAAAAGGCATTCCTTGGATATCCAGTCTGAATCTTTAGATTTTTATATATTGTATGTCTTACTCAATACACTCATTAGAAAGAAATATCCAGATCTAAAACAGGAAAAAAACAACAAACACATTTTATTGTCTTTCTTCAAAAGTAAATTTCTCAAGTTGTGGCACACTTAGGATATAAATTTCTCTTTCCAGATCTTCTCTAATATGTTTAAAAAAATTCACACAGAAGAACCCAATCAAGCATTCTGGTGGGAGTGTGATGGTTTGGGGCTGCTTTTTTGTCTCAGGACCTGGATAGCTTGCCCTCATTGACACAATCGTAAATTCAACTCTGCATTATATCAAAAGAGTCTAGAGGAGAATGTCAGGCCATCCTTCTATGACTTCAAGCTAAACTGATAAACTGGGTCTGGCAGAAAAACAATGATCCTTCGAAAGAATGGCTGCAAAAGAGAAAATTTAATCCAGTTTTAGTTTACACACCTGGACCTAAACCCTATTGAAATGTTGTGCCAGGACCTGAAGAAAGCTGCACATGCAAGGAAACATTCACATGTCATAGAGTTGAGGGAGTTCTGTAAGGAGGAATGCACCAAATTTCACCAAAACTGATTGAGAGATTGATCAATTGTTACAGGAAATATTAATTGCAGTCAAAACTGCTCAAAGAGGTGCCACCAATTACTGTATCTAAAGGTTCACATATTTTGTCATTCATGGATATTGAATTTTGCAGCATACAAGGATAAATAAATGTATCATCTATGCATTTTCTAACCACATTATTCAATACAGGGTCACTGGGGAGCAGGAGCAACAGCACACAACAGGCATAAGGCAGGATGCACCTGGGCAGTATGCCTGTCCAACACAGTGCACACACAGACACAAACATGGACACGTATACACGAGAGCAAATTTTCCAAGAAGACAATTAACCTACTGTACCAGTATGTTCCTGGACTGTGGGAGGAAATTGAAGCACAAGGAGAAAACTCCACGGAAACCTGTGAAGAATATACAAATGCCACACAGCTAGCACCCCAGGCATGGAATTGAACCCAGAACCACCTTTGACCACTGCAAGGTAGCAAAGCTAACCCTGCACCACCATGCTGCCGACCATTGTGAAGTCACTCCGGGGTATTTGTGAACTTGTGCTTTCAATCATTGTCTATCTGAAAAGTACATTTTAAACCCAGTTTTAGGCTTTAGCAGACTGAGACTGAAACAGATTTTTCTCCAATATTTTGTTGTACTTTCCTCTATTTCAAGTCTATCAAACTTTCCAGTCCTAAACAGGACCATCCCCATTGCAGCTACAGTACCACTATGCTTGAATGTAGGGATGGTGGTGACTGGTAAATGTGCTGTGTTTATTCTATGCCAAACATAATACTTGACATTTACAGTAGATCAAAAAGTAGTTCAAGTAGGTAACTGTGTCAGCATGTGTAGGCTGCAACAGGAACAAGTAAAAGTTTATTCCATGCTGAAAAGACTAGAAACACAACATTTCGGCACTGAAGCCTTCTTCGGGTGTGAAGAAGAAAGCATACCCAAAGAAGGCTCCACAGCCAGAATGCTGTTAATCTTTCTCTTTTCAGCATGGAATAAACCTTTACTTGTTCTTATTTAGATAAAAAATTCCAGTTTGGTCTAATCTGACCACAGCTCCCCTTGCCACATTCTGCAGTATCTCTCAGGTGCTTTCCTGCAAGTTCCATGCAGGCTTTAAGATGGCATATTTTTAATAATGAACTTATTGTTGCCACCCTGCCACACAGACTACTTCTGATAATTTTCTGGATATTGATGACTGATACAAATTTTCTCTCACCTCAGTCATTAAACTCTCTAGCTCTGTCAAACTGACCTCACAATGACATCCCCATCAATTACCTTGTTGCCCAGCTGCTCAGTTTGGAGGCACAGTCTGATCTAGTCAGTGTCTGAGTAGTATGATGCATTTTCTATTTCTTGATACATTAATAGGTTGTGCTGACAGGGATATTCAGAGACTTTTATATTTTTTACCCTTCTCCTGATCTATGATTTCTGATTACTGTATCCCTGACTTACAGTACTATGAAATCTTTTTAGTGTTCATGATTGAGTCCTTGCTTGAAATCCACTACCTGACCAAGGCACCTCACAGAAACAGACATATTCTGAAAACATGAGAAGAACAATTATTGCACACAGATAGAGGCCACTCAACCAATTGTGTGTCTCATTAAATTATTTTTGTAAACCTAACCTACCTTAGGTTTGCCTAATTTTTCTATTTTCTACTTCATTATTTTTCATGACGACAAGTTTTAAAGCAATGAAATCAGAAAATTGTGCAAAAGTCTGAATACTTTTGCAAGGCACTGTAGTGTAAGTTGTTGGGTACTATGAGGTTTGTTTTTATATGTACAGTAGGTGGATTTATCTGGTTTAATAAATTGGATGACTCTTGCAACATTTCCCTGTTGATGTTGTTTATGTGGTGTGAGAACAAAGAGGAGTGATTGACATTGTTTTTATTGAAATCTACAATCTGTTATGCCTCGCCCAATGAGTGTTAAGCCTCGCCCAATGAGGACCCGACGCTCTCTGCATTCCAGTGCAGTTTCAATTAAGTAATCAGACACACCCCCTCCTCCTGGCTACTTTAACCTGCCTCACACTTATCTCCCTGCTTAGTATTAGGCTTATACTCGTCAGAGCGTTTTCTTCCCTGAGTTCTCTCTGTTTTTTTTCCTCTCCTGGTCTTCTTGACTTGTCCCAGTTTTGTTAATGACTCTGATTCCTCTTTCCTGGACTATGCCCTGTGGAACAGAACAGAATTACTGAGCCACAACTTGGACCCCACGGAAAGTGAAGATATCCATTCCATTCTCTCCCAGTACTCCCACGCACTGACTCAGCTGCTGGCTTTGATTTAAACAGATTTTTCTCCAATATTTTGTTGTACTTTCCTCTATTTCAAGTCTATCAAACTCGACTCGATAACCTTCCTGCTTAGCAGCCCCTGAGAGAGAAGCTGCAGCAGCTCCACTGGCGCCACCTTGTTAACCCCTCCTTCCTCCTACAACCTCTCTTACTCCCAGTGCTTTGCCTTTCATCTCTCCAGAGAAGTTTTCTGGGGAATCTAGCAAATGCTGCAGCTTTCCCGCGCAGTGCTTATTGCTTTTTCACCTCCTCCCTGAGGTATTTTGCCACTTCTCCAGTGTGAGAGGCCTTTGTTTTTGTGTTGGGTAAAGCTCTAGATTAAGATTCTGCTATATTCAAATTGCAGGTGCCTGAGATTTTTAATATCAACCTTTTGCAACAGAGCGTTAAAACTGTTTCTACATCCTGTGGTGGACTCCGAAGCCTCTTTCAGACTTACTACTTTGCATTGGGGCAGGAGATAAGTCGCAGAGTACACTGACTTCTGTGTTATTGCTGCAGAACTGTCCTGGGATGATGAGGCACTAATTACCCTTTATAAACAGGGTCTCACTGAATAGATCAAGGAAAACCAGTTTTTGTTGCTTCTGAGGGGAAAATCTTTTGAGGAAGTTTCTGCTCTAATCATTGAATTGGCTTCCTGATGATGTGAAAGGATACTCCTGTGTGCCAAGACCCACTCGCCTCATCTACCACCTAAACCCCCACCCCCGGACCAGATCAGGAGCCCATGGAAATTGAACACTCTCGTTTCACCCCTCAGGAACGTGAAAATGCTATCTCTACTGCAGTAAAACAGGACATCTTCATCTAAACTGCCCTTACCGGCGCCTCAATCAGAACCTGCAGGTGATTCCTGATAAATTGTCTACCTCTTCTCCTACCTCCCTGTTTTTTGCTGCTATTCTCTAGGGACAATTCTAAACGATCCCTGTTTGCTTTTATTGATTCAGGTGCCGCTGGAAATGTTTTAGATGCCCATGTAGCTCGCTCTTGGAACATCACATTGCTACTGGCCCATTCTCCTCTCCGTGTTCAGACTCTGGATGCATCCCCTCTGTTTCCAGGATTCATTAGATGGCAAACCTTCCTCTTCTTCAGATGGGTGCTGTTCACACTGAACATGTACAAGTCGACCTCCTAGAGACCCCTCTCCACACTTTGGTCCCAGGTTTCCCCTGGCTCATGAAACACAACCCTCATATTTCCTGGTCCCCCCCTGTGGAATACTGGCTTGGAGTCCACTGTCCAATACCCCTTGTGACCCTTCCTCTGGTATTCCTGTACATTGTGATGACTTGGTTGAAGCATTCAATTAACAAAAGGTACTTTCCTTACCTGCTAACCGACCTTAAGACTGTTCTATTGACATTTTAACTGGCATGTTTCCAGCCAAGGACAAAGTTTTCCTCCATTCTCTCAAGGAGTCCATGGCATTGAATGACGACATTCAAAAAGCTTTAAGAGGTGGCTTTATTAGACCATCTTCCTCCCCAGCGTGTGCAGGCTTCATCTTTATGGGGGGGAAGGATGGCAGTCTCCGTCCTTGTATTGATTACTGTGGCCTCAATGCCATCACTGTCAAGAACTAGTACCCTGTTCTTTTTATCCCTGCTGCTTTGGAATCCGTTAAAGGGGCGACCATTTTTACCAAATTGGATCTTGGAGGGGTCTACAACCTGATTAGGATTCGTGAGGGGAATGAATGGAAGACTGCTTCTCTCACAACTCACGGGGATCATGAATATCTTGTCATGCTGTTCAGGCTTACAAATGCCCCAACCAGTTTTCCCAATCTGTTATCAGTGACATTTTCAGGGATCTAATAAATACATGTCTGCCTTTCTACCTTCATAATATTCTAATCTTTTCCACCTCTCATATCTCTCAAGAACATATCAGTCATGTCCGGGAAGTCCTCTCTTGTTTAATTCATCATGGATTCTATGCCAAGAAAGAAAAGTGTAACTTCCATGCTTCTGAGATTCAGTTCCTGGGCTACATTCTTTCTCCTCAGGGTATCAGTATGAATTCCAGCAAAATCTCCGCTATAACTGATTGGCCTACTCCCAAAAAACCTCAAGCAAATTTAACTGTTTCTCTGTTTTTCTTATTTTTATAGGAGGTTTATTAGAAATTTCAGTTCCGTGGTAGCTCCCATCACGTCTCTCACAAGCAAGGGCCCGCATCACGGAAAGTGGACTTCCCAGGCAGATGGAGCCTTCTCTTGCCTGAAAACCCTGTTTACCTCTGCTCCCCTCTTGAGATATCTGGATTCCACCCTACCCTTCTTCATGGAAGTCAATGCCTCTGCATATGGTGCAGTTCTTTATCAGCGTCATGGTGAAAAGGGCATTTTACGCCCATGTGCTTTTTTGGGGGAAAAAATTGACTGATGCCGAGAAGAACTATGACGTGGGAAACCCCAATCTCTTGGCTATAAAGTTGTCAATGGAGGAGTGGAGGCATTTATTAGAGGGAGCCCAGCATCCTTTTTTTTATTTTTACTGACTACAAGAACTTATCTTATCTGCAGACGGCCAAGCACCTGAATCCCAGACAGGCAGGATGGGCCTTATTTTTATCCAGGTTTAATTTGACCCTCACCTACACTCCCGGCACTAAGAATAACAAATCTGATGCTCTCTCCCTCTGAGTGAACCTCCTTATGTCAACTTATCACCACATGATATTATTCTTCCCAACAGGATCCTGGCCCCTGTTCACTGGGACATCAAGCATACAATAAGACTCACCCAGCATAGCCAACCTATTCCTTCTCAGTGGCCCCCAGATAATCCTTTTGTGACCAACTCAGTAAGGTCCTCAGTTCTGCAATGGGGACACGATTTTCATTTTGCAGCTCATCCAGGAATAAAACAAACTAAAAAAATCGATTTCTATGGATTTTTGGGCTACCTTGCAGAAGGATGTCAGAGACTATGTGCGTGCTTGTACCATTTGTGCACAGATAAAAACCTCCCGCTTTAAGACCCCTGGTGACCATCAACCCTTGCCGACTCCCAGTCATCCCTCGACACATCTCTCAGTGGACTTTATTACTGACCTCCCGGTTAGCCAGGGTTGTAACACTGTGTTAGTCAGTGTGGATAGATTTGTTACACTTTGTAAAAAAATAAGGAAGCAAAAAACAGAGTACAAATAACAGCTGCAGGAAATATTTTAGACTTTCTTTTGGTTTACATGTTAAATTGAGACCAAAATTATTTTTTTCTAAAATATTTAAGGGTTTCAACCCAATATAAAAAAATAGCAATTAATATAATATACTGTATGGCACAACAGAAGAATGTTTTTTGTAAATATTTTACAGGTAACTATAATACATAAGCATTGGATTGAAAGGTTGACGTTGTTAATACTTGTCACGGTGGGGCTGGCTGCTGAGGATTGGGATCCTATGCGGTGCTTTTAGGAAGGATAACCGCTAGACGAAGGCGTAGTCAGAGTAATAGCGAAGTTCAAAATCCGGGTAGGCGTGTAGAAGCGTCGGTGTTGAATCAGAAGGCGTAGGCGTAATCGAGGAAACAGGCAGGGGTCAGGATCCGGGAAGGCGTTGAAGAGGCGTCGGCGTTGAATCAGAAGGCGAAGGCGTAATCGAGGAAACAGGCTGGGGTCAGGATCCAAGAGAGCGTTGTAGAGGCGTAGGTATGAAATCGGGAGGCAAAGGCGTAGTCGAAAGAACAGCAGGGTCAAGGTCCAGGAGAGAAACAGTAGAATAGCGAAGGAGTTGGTCGAAACAAAGCTCAGGGAGAGAATCTCAATCGTGAGCACTGACAGGGGGTCTGGAGAGGGTTTAAATAGAGGACTGATTGATGCGTGCACGTTTGGTACAGGGAGAGCTCGTGGGAATGCAGGAGCGCTTGCCTGCGTGAGAGTGATTCGTGACATACTGTTTCTTTTACAAAGTGAAAAGTGAATGCCAGAGAACAAATGGATCTCCATATCTTTACTTCCACTGTGTTAGAAAGTAACAAGTGAAAATTAACTCCTAAAACTATATATTGATACTAATCATAATAAAATTAGAATGTATACCAAAGTTCTTTCAAAATATATTATTTGGATGTGTAAATCTAAATATGATTATTGGCACAGTCTCCTAGTAAGTCATCCTACTATCCATCTACAGTAAGCTGCTACTAAAAATGGAGACAAATGATGCTTCCTAGAACTGGAATGGGTAAGATGGTGAGTTGTGTAGAACTAGCAAACAGGCAGAGCATAGTCCAGAATCGTAGATGGAAATAAAAACACTGAAGCCAAGATCTGAAACCAGGATCGAGAGTCCAGCTCAAAACATAAACGAAGCTAGGGAACACAGCAGTGGCTCGGGACTCTGCAATGGTCCCAAGCACTGCTTGGTCAGATCTAAAATAGTTTGTTTCATCAGGAGGCAGGGAATGATGTCATCAGCAAACTTTCTGTCTAATTGGGTTTCCATGGCAGCCAGCATGATTGGAAGGTGGCAAAGGCATGACCGGCTGCTGAAGTAGAACTAGTCAATTCCGTAGTGCTCCCGAGAGGACAGGCACGCCACCATCCATCCATGTCCAGACTGCTTTATTTAATACAAGGTGGCAGGGGAGTTGGAGCTTATTCCAGCAAGTAATAGGGGCAAGGCAGGATACAATACTTACCAGTATGTCTTTGGACTGGTAGAGAGAACTGGAGTACCTAACAAAAACCCATGCAAACATGGGAAGAACATACAAACTCCATTCAGTTAGGTTCAGGTGCAGAATTGCCTCTTAACTGTAGGTGTTCTGAGATTGGTATAAATATACAGTAACTATGCTATTGGAGATAATTTAAGGAGATGAATGGTTCCATTATATGGGAGGTTCCATTATATATAATCCATTGACATAACATACTTTTGTTTTCTAACTAAGAAAAAATATGTTAAAAGGTGTGTAAATAAAGATAATATGCCTGCTAAGAATATATCTCATGTACTGCATAACATATAAACATATTTGCAGTTTTATATGGAAAAACATCTTATCATATTTTTATCCAGAAAGGCAGAATAACATTATTTTTGAGACCTCATACAACACAGTAGATTTTGTTTATACAATAAACTGCTTTTAGCTGGCAGGTCACTTGTTAGTGAAAAAGCACACTGTCCTTCCAGGAAAAACAAGGATAGCATCCTTGACCTTTGCAGATTATTAATTAAGCCCACAGACAACCGGCAGCTAAAAGTAAGCAGTGTGAGAAGCAAAGATATTTATACAGTCAACAAAAAATATCTACATTTCTGCAACAATATTCTATTTCTGCAAAATATTACAGTGTTCATCTTGTAGTTTTATCAATTCTATGTACAGGTATGGTAAAGTATTTACTGTATAAATTCTGTGCTGACATTTATTTTTTATGGTTTATACTGTACATATATAAATCTTTTTGGCCATTGGTTGCTGGAATAGACTCTGGCTCCCTCATGACCTTGTAATAAATAAAGTGGTTAGAAAATAGATGGATGGATTATACATAATATTCTGTATTAACTTTAAAATGAAGCTTTGTGATCTTATCTTCTATCTTAATTTTTTATATACAAATAAATAGGAAAGTCCAATGCTTTACTCCCTCTCCACCCAAGACTGTAATGCCAGACTTAACACCAACTCCATCATCAAGTTTATCGATGAGACCACAGTTGTAGGTCTGATCACAGACAATTATGAGAGGGCCTACAGGGAGGAGGTCAATCTCCTTACAATGTGGTGTGAAGATAACAACCTCAGCCTCAACATCAGCAAAACCAAGGAGCTGATTGTTGATTTCAGAAAACTGCAAAATAATTATGCCCCTATCCACATCAACGGGACTGATGTGGAAAGGGTCAGTAACTTCAAATTCCTTGGCGTCCATATCACCGAGGACCTCACATGGTCTCTCAATGCCAATTGTCTGATTAAGACAGCACCTGTACAGAACAGCACCTGGACTTCCTAAGATGGTCAAAGAAGGCTAAGATATGTCCCCAGATCCTCACTAACTTTTACAGATACACTACAGAAAGCACACTGACAGGTTGCATCACAGTGTAGTAGGGCCACTGCAGTATTGCTGACCACAAAGCCCTACAGCAGGTGGTGAAAACTGTCCAGTTCATCACTGGGGTCGCTCTCCCATCCATCCAGGACATTTATGACAGGCTGTGCTTGAGGAAAGCTCTAAGCACCATCAAAGACCCCACACACCCCAGCTACAGATTGTTTGACCCTCTGCCATCTGGAAAATGGTACAGAAGCATTCGGGCCCAGCCTACCAGACTCAGAGATAGTTTTTACCCCTGCACTATAAAACTATTAAACTCCCAGCCTCTCTCACCTACGATCTAAACCTCACAGTGCCTTCTCTCTTTATCAAAACTCAAACACACATTGAAATCTACCCCTACCTCACATGTCAAGAAGTTCGCTACCCATAATTTTCTATCCTTTATTTAATTCTCTTGATGTATGATTTTGCACATTACTTGTTACCTGTTTTTGTTTTGCACATTGTCTGTTGTCTTTGTCTTTCTTTTCTTATACAACTGTATTGGTGTTGTTTTTTGTACTACTTACCATCTGAGAGCTAGCTAAATAGCATTTCATTATACCATATACCTACAGTATGTATGTGTATAATGACAAAAAACTTGAACTTGAAAGCATAATGTTCTGAAGTGGGAAATACAAATACTGCACATACCCAGCTCTTGGGTATACCCAGAAGTGGGACATTAACAACTCTATGGGAGATATTAAAGTAGCATCTAAAGCAACAGATTTCCTTCCCAGGAATAACACTTGTAAACACATTCTGTACCATAAAGCAGGACAAAAAAATCAACTTGTATTGCATATAAAAAGACAGGGCAAACACCCACCAAAATATCATTAAAAAAGGACAAGTCCTCAAAGAGCTGCAGGCAACAAGACGAACAAAACAAACTCTGTTACATATCAAAAGAAAGGACAAGAAGTAATTACATACAGTATCAAAGAATAGGACAAGAACAGATTGTGAAACAAACTTCTTTCGGACCCTATATAACCCTTTGCGGTGTGTCTGTTCTCCAGGGCAGACCCAGTGTGCTGCTGTCCTTTAATGAGCTCAATAAAACTGAATCTGTTACAAAAAAATCATAACCTTCCCACATCCTACAAAATATGATTCTGATATTAATTTCCATTTTCAAGATATCATGTATTTTCTGTTTGATTCTACTTTACAGAAGATCACCACTGCAAGTTCACATTTGCTATAGGCGGCTGTAGCTTTTAAGTTAAGGTGAACTAGCTTTGTCTGAACACTACTGGAAAATTCCTATCACAGTCAGCTAATGACATACTGTTGCTTAGGCTCAACCCAGAAGCCTCTGGGCAAATAAGATGCTTACCCAGACTGAATGCATATCTATCGATTGAGCCAACTGAGATCCCCACTGTTTCATGTTTTGCTGCCTACAGTGGCTGCCAGAGGTAGCTGCAGTACTGCAGGTAACTGTTTATTCAATTGAGCTCCTCTGTATTTAGTATTTAGAAACTGCAGTGCTAAACAATTCACACATAATAGTTGTATTTTACAATATAGTCACACTAGATCTATTAAACCAAATAAAATGTATTCTTAAGGACAACGTTCTTTCACAAAACTTTTGGAAATTTAATATACGGTTGTTAAGCTATAAACTATAAACACATTTGAGCAAATAGACCCAAGACCAAAAAAGGAAAGCAGTCACTACAGTACATCTGACCTGGAATTCTTGTAGAGCTGAAGGTTTACATTTTGTGTTTTTCTATTTACAATTTAATAATAATTTTGCTGTAACTTGTTGCAAGTATGCTTGAGTGAATGATGTGTGATCTTTTTAATTTATTTAGCCATTCAGCTTGTTTTCACCTTGCCTATGAAGGTAATAGACTTGACACAGGTAATTATATCATTACCTTCATTAGCCTTATGGTTAAGGTACCTACATTTTGACCCATTAGCTATACAGTAGATGACATGCAGTAGAGGGTTTGATGTTAGAAGATATAGTACAATAAGATTTATGAGCACTTTTGAAATTGCTTTGTTGATTGACCTTTAAAGCGCTTGCAATTTAACTTTCATTTTCAAATTGTTTTTTCATGACTTTATATCCACTGTACTGTATATCAATACAACTCTTTAGATTAAATGTTAGCACTAGTCCTTTTTCTTTTCCTTTCTGTGCTTTGATCAATTGATTTACTTCAACAGTGTCAGATTCATCTTCTTTTTCACATTGGCTGTGGTAAAGGCTATTTTCTTTTAGCGGATCTATTTTAACATCCTAACAATTTCCTGGTTGCTCTTGAGTCACTTAAAGATTTCCATGTGAAACCACAATTTCTTAAAATGTGATTAATTGCTAGCATGTTTCTTTCCTTTAGACACCACTTAGCCACATTTATACTTAGCCTTTTTTAAAAAATATTTCTGAACCTTTATCCTTTTAATTGAACTGTGAAACAAAAAGACTTCATTAAGACATAGCATATTTAATTATTTAATTATAATTAAATAAATAGTATATTTAAATATTTAATTTCCATTTCTGTGTCTACTTTATTAACTGCTCACCAGTTACAAACACAATTTTAATTTTCTCACATTCCTTGTGGAAGCTTTACATTACAAAATCTTTTACTAGATACTTCTGACAGAGAGGTACATTTGATCATCCAAAAAAATGTTTTAAATTGAAATAGAAAAGACATAGTTCAATGACTAACTCATTTCCTCCAGACAGCTGTCTTTGAAATCAACCTGGATGATTCCCAAGGTTGTGTAATCATCAGTGGTAATGTTTTATTGCTCAATTTTTGCTGCAACAGATAAAGCTACATGAAAACACGTCAGGATCAGGTTTAAGAGTGGTTGAGGTATTGCAGCACAATGTCCCAAATTCCTTCTGTGCAGTGTGCAGATGTTAATTATACACAACAAATGTGACTTAAAGGAGTGTAATACAACACTTCTTTCAGCCACATTTGTTGTCAATTTTCAATTCAATTTAAGTTGCTTTATTGGCATGACCAATGAGTAAAATCAGTGTTGCCAAAGTAAAACAAATACAATTAACATAAAACAAAAATTACAGATATTTATAATAAAGACACAATCATAAAATATTTACATATAAACATATGGAGCTTTATTGGGAGACAGGCTCACTGTTCCTCAGGCTGTGACAATATGTTTATTACTTGCATTTTATTTGACAATGTAAGAGATGTATATGTTTATAATAAAAGTTTGAAGTGAATAGGCTATATTTTCCATCAATTGTTTAATTTACTAAGGTGAATTATTATACATTGTAACAGACTGGTATTCTGTCCAGAGTAGAGTCTGGGTTTGACCTGGTGGCTTTTGCTTTTGGGATAACCTCTGGATTGCTGTGACCCTTATCAGAAATTGCCACCTTTTTTCTAAAGAATGGATGGATGCAAGTTTATTAGCATTATAATCTGTCACCATAATAGTATTAAAACATCTCTGTGTTTTATTCAGAATGAGAAAATATTGTATGTCCACATCAATGCTATGAAAACTAAATATTATTTATAATTAAAAGTACTCCTGACTATGTACGAATGTTAAAATCAGCAAGCATTAATACAGAACAGGCCATAGTATTTAGTGTTCTCAGTAGTTCAGATAGTCCTGATGATAGAAAGACAGGTAAAGACCGATAAGCAAGTAAAATCCACAACTGAGTGGAGCCACAGAGTTTGAAAGCAAGGTATTTAAAGGAGGTGACAGAGTAAGCAGATAGCTCCTTCATAATCATATCTTCCTATAAACTACAGCCAGAGCAACAGAGCGGGTTTCTTAACGTAAGTAAAATGTGAAACAACAGTTGGATTTAATAAAATGAACTTATTTAGTTGTTGCCAAGTCTCAGCTATGCACAGAATATCAACATGTCTATCAATGATGAACTCGTTCACGGTTTTAGGCTCCGATTTAGAGAGCGGGTGTTCATGAGTGCAAAGTTAATGTTACGTTGATTTATCTGAACAAAAATCATTCCTCCGACGACTCAGCTGCTTCAGATACGGATAACAGCACACTGAAGTTTATTACGCAAAGTAGGACCAGCGTGCCATTTTGTGGTTGCGCTGATCCAACCAGACGGTCTGAATAGAGCCAGACGCCACGCCATGGTGTTAATCTGTATACACTGCACCCCTTCCTCCTGGAAACCTCTATGCAGGTACTTTGGACATACAGTACAACACAGCCCAGATTCCTGCGCGAACACAGGGCAGGAGAAAAGGTGTAGGTTTGCGAGGCGAATCGCAGGATCTCAAAAAGGGATGCCTCAAGATAGCTATGGCAAGTTTACAGGTAATACTACAAACATATGAAGAAGATTCATAGCGGAGTCCATTGTAGTGCTAGGACATGGCAAACCTCAGCAAAGAAGAGTTCATTAATGTAACTAATAAAGGGGTACACGAGGTAGAGGCTCACAAGTAACATCTAGGGCTTAAGCTTGATCCCCCCGATTATTACAAGAGTCTCTCTGTGTATGTTTGTTCCATTTTCATCAACATAACTGTGCAAAACAGATATTTCACAATAAGCATGATGAAACATCAAGATTTTTTTATGCAACACAACTTGCAGGTGTATCTATGAACGATCCCATATCAACATCAAGCCATGCAGCTAAAAGCTGGTACACCCCACCACTAAAAGTTACTCTTGAGTTCTGTGATTGTTTTACCTAATAGCTATTTTTTTTTATTTTTTAACCAAAGTAAGAATCGCTTCCAAATCGGGAGTGCTATTAAGAAGGCAGGCATTTCTCAGGAAAATCCAATATTATACTGATGGCCATAGGCATACAAAGAGTGAAAAGCTTTAACAACTTAAAAAGGTAAATTTAGGTTGTATGTATAATAGGTTACATGTTGACTGGTGGAGTCTAACTAGGGGTTACAAGAAAACCAGCCTCTTAACGTCTGTTACATTTGTCAATACCCGATGAATAAATAAATCTTATAAATTCGTTATACTAATAACGTCCATTTTAATTAGAGGTTTACTCATATAAAACACGTCACTAAATTCAAATTGCGTTTATTTGAGTAATGTTAGAATGAAGTGTTTGTCTGCACAGCTGTATCAGATCAGCGCATGCTCGTTACAATTAGGATTCAAGTCCAACAGAATTCATGAGAGGCTGGGTGTTGCAGTTCATCTCCGGATGAACAGTTAAGGAATGAATATGCTGCTCGGGTTATAACAGTACTATATATAAAAAAAACATTAAGAAATGAAGTCGGTGACGTGATTTCCTACTTCGCAGGAAGCACAGTCACTTCTGTCTTGTATTGCTAACTTTTGACTGTGAGGAGTGAGACAGCTCCGCTTTTTTTCCCTCCAGAGTCAGTTGTTGTAAGGTTTAGATTTATAAGAGATTATTTCATATCCTAGCTTGTTTGTGTAGGTTATCATCAGAGGTCTGTACTTGCCGACGAACGCCATGGACAAGAAAAAAAGAAAAGAAACGGAACCATGTATTTTAGCGACCCAGGTTATGACATTGCTGCTAACTTTGTTTGTTGGATATTCTTGTAAAGCAGAAGAAGCGTCATGCCATGGAGCCTTTGATCTGTATTTTGTTTTAGATCGGTATGTATTGACCCTGCATGTTTTATGATTCCTTATTCTTAAAGTGCTGGTTTAAATTTATACCTGTATCCTGTCCTTGCAAAAGTATCGTTTTTACCATAAATGGGATTAGATTAAGTGAAATCAATGGCAAAAAACAGATGTTTTTTTCGGGTTTTCTTTAGTAATGAAACAGTTAAGGAAATGTTGTGAGTCAAGTACCAGATACACTGTAAGCATGTCGGCGTAATTCAATTAGTGAAACAGTTCGTCGTTGCTGAAATGGATGGTTAATGCAGAATTCATATTTGTGTTGCAAATACAGCAACAGCAATTTGTTGCCGTTATGCACAGGGGCACAATATCAGTGTTTCGTTAGCCATTGTTTTAGTTCGATTGTTATAGGAATTTAAATATCTTTTTTAGTCACTGCTCTTACAAAGTTTAGAAAGGAACAGCACTTTTCCTTTAAATACAGCTCGAAATAAAAAAAATGGTAAAGTATGGAGAACATAGACTCACAAGTGAGATTTTTACTTTTTCAAAACAAAATTCTAAGTACAACAGCTGTCATGAAAATGAATATAATCCTGATTAATTTGATTATTAATTATCACCATCAAAACTTTTTAGAAAACTTCATTTTTGGTGAACTTGTTTCTTGGATTCTTGCCAGGTTTGCTGGCTAGTTCCAGGTCGCTTGGAGCAGTACTTTGGTTCCGAGTCAAGTTCTCCACCCAGTACATAATTATTTAATTATAGGATGATGGTTAAGATATTCTCTGAAGTTTTACATTTGAAGATTAATAAAAATATGTTGTGGCTTTAATGTGTAGTAAAGTTTTATTTTTTACATTTTTCCTGATACACTGAAGATCCGAAGCTTACATAGATTCTGTTTTTGTAAAATGTGAAATATGTCAATGCACTACATGCAGGCCTAATATTATTTTGTGACTAAACATTCTTCTTTCGGTTAGAACAGCTCTACAAGTTTCATATTTCAGGAGACACATTTTTAAAAATAATAAGTACATGAGTTAGGAAGTGGTTAACTTTTAATATAGTTGAACTTTTGATTGGGATCTTAAGATATCAATATTAACCATTCATCCATTTTCTAAGCACTCTGTCCAATACTGGGTTGCGGGGGAGCCTGAATCTGTCCTGGCAAGCAATGGGTGAAAGGCAAGAAACATACTGGATAGGATGCCAGTCCATCACAGTGCACACACAGGCGCGAACATGACCACGCTCACACCAGAGCCAATTTTCGCAGAAGCCAATTAACTTACCAGTATGTCTTTGGACTGTGGTGAGAAACTGGACTACCTGGAGGAAATCCACGCAGTCACAGAGAACATACAATCTCCATACAGAAAGGAACCCAGGAATTCAACCCAGGGCCTAGTGCTGCAAGGCAGCAATAACCATAACCATGCTGCCCTGGCAATTATATACTGTGCACTAATGAAATCCCTGAGGTGTGTGATTAAAATAAATCTAGGAACACAAGCTAGGCTAGTTTTTTAGTACATAGACTACATACAAATGCAGCCATTCAAAGTACAGACACGTACCGGAGGTAATTGGCTACGGCCTCGCGCATCATGACGCGCGTTGACACAAAATACCGCGGTACGTGATTGGTTGACCGACAGGGGCACTCGTGGTGCGTTGGTCGGTCGTAGAAAGATTTAAATGTCTTTACTGTGCCCGTTTTAGTATTGAATATTTATATGGAATTTTACCACTGAAGGGAAATCTTAGTAGCTGAGCATAATAAGAATAGGAGCGTACTGTAACGCATGTGAAGGCCATAAACGATATTAATTTTGGAACATAAACATACAGTATATGGCTGGTCTCGGTACTTTAAAGAAAACATACACACCAGTATTCCATTTCTCCCTAAACATTTTAAGCATCGAAGTCTTTAACGTGATACTGGAGTCAACAAGCATACTTTTAGAATTTGATTAAAAGGGAATATAATATGGAATCGCGTATCTAAAGAAATTAATAACGATATAATATTCATGTACCGCAACACAAGAATTGTACACGCTGTACGATGTCTGTTGATAATGTTTTGTAGGGCTTTTTCAACACTCCTCATGTGACCTCGCCGGTGGTGCTGTGGGTTAGGTTCCTGACTCCCACGTTACATGCTGTGTGTTCGAATCCCGCTGGAGCCATGACTTTTTTTTAACAAACATTTCTTTGAAAAAATAAAACGTTTCCCTGGCTCAGAGATTAAATAAAACTTCACTCGCACCAAACAAATTTATATTTCTAAATATCACAACATGATCCAATTTAAGTCATTTTAATAACAATGAATAGTCACCTATGCGTTACAATATAAACATTTATATTGATTTAAATCGTGTTTAAATTGCCTTTATTTAAAACCCATAAATAAAGCTGATACTGTTTAGACTTTTAATTATTTAAAACTGTATTACAGCAGCACAATGCACAATGCAACGTAAATCGCTATCTTTGTCTTCTGCATAATAATGTTCACCTCTCTGTCCAGCAAATTAACAATAGTAATAATAATGAACTTTATTGTATATGGCGCCTTTAAAGGTGGCTCCTCAAAGCGCTTTACAAGATAAAAACAATAACAACAATACTGTTAGGCTGGGCAAACGATTTTTTTTAAAGAAATACAAAAGGAGATATAATGATGTGTTCCGGCTTAGACATTAACGAAGAGCATAACACGTGGGCGGTGTAGAGGTCGGCTCTGGCTTTCCCATCTACTGTATACACTGCAAGTACAACCCCCCTCTCTGCGGGAGTGCTGGCTGTGACGAATTAAACCGGTTTCACAGGTATTTTCAAAGTAGGAAGTACAGTACTTACTAGTTAAGAAAGCTAGGCTCCTCAATGAAATTGCTTTAACATGCTAATGCGTTGGTGTAACAGTCCGGGCGTGGCAAGCTTCTAATGTCAACCCGACTACGGCGAAAGGAACCCTTCTTTCATTGGAAGACAATGAACATATTCTAGCCCTAAATGAATTAATAGCAAACATGGTTTACATAAAAGACATTTTTACAAGAAAGTTTAGCCTTTGTCACTAATGAAACCACTAAATGAAGACATAAATATAGAAATCTTAAGATTTTTAAAATACATGACTTTGCTAAAATTTATTTAAAAATAAAAACGATTGTACAAACGCCAGCGGAGAGAGAGAACAGGGGAGGGATGTTAGTTTTGCATAAGGGGCGGGGCTATGGGAATGAGGTCTATTTGGGAATGTGGAGTTACATGTTCTGGCTGTTTGTGAATTATCGTTGTTGAGTATGGAGTGTTGAGGTATTGATTTTGTGTAATGCTTTATGTTGAAAATTGAGGTGGATTTTGTTTATGATAAAGAGGAGGGTTTGGTTTTGCACAAGGGATTATGATAATTGGAGGAATTTGAGAGAGTTTGCGGGCTATTTTTGGTTTGTATTACGAATAATTTGTACAAGATATTGAGATTTGTTGATAATTGTTTTGCTTTAATGGTTTGATATATTTGATTTTGTATTGTGGTTGTTATCTATGTTTTTGGTTGGTATTATGTTTATATGGTTGTTTTTGTTGTTTGGTCGTTATTATGGTTATTATGTTTATTGTGTCATTTTTGATTATTGGATGTAATAATCAAAAGAGAGAGGGAGCGAGCGCCTTCTTTTTACTTTTGTAGCCAAAGGGCCTTGCAGATCAGATTCCCTTCCCCCTACGGAAAGACAGACACATGTTTTCACAGTTTAGAAGCCGCTCTTCCGACGCAGGCGAGCGAGCAGCCCCTAGATAAAACATCAACTCCAACGAAAGTATTAATGGTTTTTAATTACCGTACTCTTATGGAACATGCCACCAGCCATCTGCATTGAACGATTAAAAATAAAAACGATTACGATTGGCACTCCTGTAGCTTTTTCACGAAACCTCCTTTTTCACGAAACTTCCAACAGAGCTGTTCAACCAGTTTTTATCGGGCACCTCTTATGTCAGGCGTAAGCGATAAATATACAGTATTTAGCTGAAAAGCTGTACAACGCAAGACATTTCGTTACTCTAGGAGGTTTCATGAAAAAGCACATTGTGCTGCTGTAATAGTTTTAAAAAAAGTCTAAACAGTATCAGCTTATTTATGGGTTGTAATTTAAAAAAAAGTCCAAAACCGCACTCAAAATGCAATTTAGCGCTTTCTGGCAAGAGGAGACACCCAAATTAATAATGTAACATGCTACTGTTTGTGCATGAACATAGTAACTGTATACTGTTATTTCTTTAGATACGCAATTCCATGTTATTTTTTAATCCCTGGCGGGACCGGGAGTCCATAACAATCAAGTAATAGGTTTCATTGCGCTTTGACAGATCGTCTTTAAATCAATTGTTGATTTAAAGTTTGACAGTAAATATTTGCATTGTAACGCATACTGTACAGCTTCTATTTCTCTATAAAAATCTAAAAGATTGTTTGCGCAGCCTAAGAGGGGGGCGAATGCACTACAATAGATTAGCATACTGTAGAGGAACACAGTATAGGCATCGTTGATATGAGGGCTTTTGAAACCAAATTTCCCAAATTTAATATGTGCTATATTTATTGTCAATTGATTGTCCATAATATTGCTATTCTAAGCAAGGAGCGCTTCACCCTGCCTGCTGTGGGAAGAGCTGGCTTATTCCTTCCCTGCCTCACTGAGGGCAGACCCTGCCAGGCCCTTGTCGACACCGGTTCGACCATCACCCTGCTGCGGCCTGGTGTCCTGCCGGGCACCGAGGCAGCCGGACCCCCAGGGCGCTCACCGTGCACTTTGGGGCTGTGAGGGTGAAACACCCCTTCTACCTTGCCCCAGTCCGTGTGGACTGTATCCTGGGATTGGACTGGTTGCGGCAGGTGGGGGTGAAGCGCTCCTTCTGGCTTTCCGGAGTCGGGGTAGAGTCGCTCAAGGGCGGCCTTCCCCTCTTTAGGCCACCCCACTCCCGTTTCCTGACGGCCTCCGGAGTCCCCGAGGCTCCAGCGCCCGGTACTCCCGTGCGATGTGTCCCCTCTCCCCACAACGGTGGCAGATGACCAGCCGTCGTCGCTCCGCCAGCATCGCCGCGCTGGGCATCTCCTCCTCCCCATCTGATTCCCCGTGCGCCCCTCCGTTGGTGCCCACCGGTCTCCTCGAATACGGCATCAGCCTGCTCAGCCAAAGCCAGGGCCTGCTCCAAGAGGACCGGCGCGGCCAGCATCACGTGGCACTGCACCTCAGTCGGTGCCAGGGCCCAGAGGAACGCCTGGAGTGCTCTCTCCCTGTGGGCCTTCTCCGGGAGAGTAGGGTAACCCTGGCGGGCTAAGTAGGCCACGTTTGCGGCTGTTACCTTCACTGTTACCTGGATACCTCTTTATTTAGAACTCACTCTTCCCCCTGCCTGTCTGGCTTCTTTTAATCCCTCTGTGCCCGGATTGCAGCGGGTAAGATATTTTTCCAAGAAAAAAAGAGAAATTAAAAAAAGAGAAATTTCACCAGAGCCCCTTCTCGTGTCTAATTTTTAGTTTAGAAGGATTCAAGCAGGATTTTGGATGAAAGGCAGCGACCTTAGTCAAGCCCAAATCATTATTGAACCCATTCAGAGCCTACATTACATTTTAGCGTTTCATTCTGAGCAGAAGACCCTCACACCTGAAGAAGGCTTGCATTTTCTCCTCTTTTAAGCATGTGTACAATGCTGTAATACAATTTAAAATAATTAAAAGTTTAAACAGTATCAACTAAACTCTATTAATATAAGTATCGAGTGGTATTAAATAAATACAGCTTTTTAGTATAGATTACACTTTTCTAAAATGTATTTAAAAAATAAAAACGATTACTAATCTAATCTTTCCACGTTTGATCCCAAAATCCCAAGAAAAATAAATCTAAACGGGGAGAAAGCTATGCTGAAAGTTTATTAAGATACTTAGAAGACAAAGATATCAATTTATGTTGCATTTGTCTGATTGTGAATCAAAAAACACATATATTTAAACACACGTTTGCGATTTAAATCAAAATGCGATTTAAATCAATGTAAATGTTTATATTGTAACGCATAGGTGACTATTCCTTGTTATTAAAATGACTTAAATTCGATCATGTTGTGATATTTAGAAATATAAATTTGTTTGGTGCGAGTGAAGTTTTATTTAATCTCTGAGCCAGGGAAATGTTTTATTTTTTCAAAGAAATGTTTGTTAAAAAAAAAGTCATGGCTCCAGCGGGATTCGAGCACGCAGCGTTACAAAACATTATCATAAGACATCGTACAGCGTGTACAATTCTTGTGTTGCGGTACATAAATATAATTCCATATTAATTCCCTTTTAATCAAATTCTAAAAGTATGCTTGCTGACTCCGGTATCACGTTAGTTAAAGACTTCAATGCTTAAAATGTTTAGGGAGAAATGGAGTACTGGTGTGTATTTTTTCTTTAAAGTACCGAGACCAGCCATATACTGTATGTTTATGTTCCAAAATTAATATCGTTTATGGCCTTCACACGCGTTACAGTATGCTCCTATTCTTTTTATGCTCAGCTACTAAGATTTCCCTTCAGTGGTAAAATTCCATATAAATATTCAGTACTTAAATGGGCACAGTAAAGACATTAAATATACATATACATACTGTATACAGTACAGTTTGCATACAGTAATATGTTTATGTTCCTAAATCGATCTCTTTTATGAGCATGTGAAAGGCATGGTGAATCGGAGATTCTCAAAAATTACTGTACTTTGCATGATTGGAAACAAATGCGTGATGCTGTGGTGTTACTTTTACAAAGATGGTCAATGAAAAAAAGAATGTGGACCAGGGCAGTACTTTGAGTTTACAGCTTGTCCAAGGTCATTCATTATTAATACTATTAGTAATATCTTCGTTAAAGACTTTGATGGTGACAGCTCAAACATTGCGGAAATTCGGATACTATATATTTTACTTGCGGTACTATAGGAGAATTTACGGTAACTTGCGGTAGACTGCGTAAAGCGCGCCGCAAAATAATGCGGTATCGCCCGCTTGTTTTGAATGGCTGCCTCTGTAGACTGTTGATTCAGTATACTGCTAAGCGATTAACTGTATATTGTCATTCAGTAATTAAATACATATTAACATGAATTCAATGCAACAGATTGTAACAGCAGGGTGCAAAACATTGATCTGTATTTCCACAGCTGGATGAACAGAAGACTTGTCAGAAGATACTGGTTGAGACTGTTAGTCAAACCGTATATAATTATACTGCTATACAGTATATTATTAGTAGCTTTAGGGAAAACCATGAGAACATAAAGCTAGAACACTTCCATCAGTCATAAACCTGCTTCCTCTTTCCTAAGAATTGCATTTTGTAAAGTGTGTGGTGATGTAATGCTCAGTCTTCCTGTTTAGCTGTGCTCTGATTGTGCCTTCCAATAATATAAAACAAATTTTGTTCTGGGAAAATATGCCATTTTAAGACATTTTCTTTCCTTAAAGTGTCTTAACATACTGCTTCACTTGCTGGTTTGGCAACATACTGTACAGTAAGTACCAATAATTGTAATAGGCTGGGTAAATTAGTGAATATAAGTGGCAAAATAATCGTGAATAGTCAAATCATTTTAAGTATCCTTTACGAAAAGAGGGTGACTAAGAAACCCAAAAGCATCATGGAGTGTGTGTCTCATCCCCTCCATTGCGAATTCACACTTCTCCCATCTGGGAGACACATCTGTGCCACCAGGTGTAAAACCAACAGACTCAGGAAATCTTTCATTCCCACTGCAATTACACTCTTAAACAATGCAAAGTAACTACAATGTCTCTTGTCTTTTGTTTCTTACCACCTGTAACACTACTATATTCTCATCCCTTTTGGTAATGTTTATTTGTCATTGTGTAATGTTTGACTGTACCATAAAACACATTTTCCCTAGGGGACAATAAAGCTTGAATTGAATTTCTGTGGATATTTGGAGAGAAAATGGAAAATGTGAAGCATTATGTACAAAAATCGTGTCATTTTCTGAAATTAAATGAGTAAGTCTTTCATCCATTCCATAGAGTGCTCAATTTTTCTGAATCCAGATTATAACACATTTGGCAGTAGGAGGGGGACATCAGTCAATAGACATAGAATTCTTTTCATATTCTACAGGTCAAAAGTTTGGGAGCAACAGCTACTGAACACAGAAGCAGTGTTCAAGCACAATATTGGTGGTTGTTTTTCTCTCTACGCAGAAGATTAAATTCTTTATACCCCTGCCTGAAGAGACAAACTTCCCTAGTTTGAACTAGGGCTGGGCGATATGGCCAAAAACATTATCATGATAAAAATTTTCATATCAGTCGATATCGATAATTATCGTGATAAATGTCAAATCATTATTTCTTTCAAGTTTAAAGGCATATTTTTTCTCCTGAGTGAAAGTTGAAGAAACCAGACAGTTAATTGGTAAATTAAACAACTCTTTATTTTAAGAACACAACAAACACTTGCCAAACAGCAGAAACATTAAACAAATCTGAGGTAGAGAGTATTCAAGTCTTTTTTATATCAAAATATGCATGAGTAAAATTTACAATATAAATATCTTAATAGAAAAATTAAATACTGCAGTGTGATAAAACACACATAGAACATGGCTCAGACAGACTGCAAAGTTTAAAGTGCTTTAAAGGATAATATCAATAAAAAAAATAGACAAAGAGATCTTAATTCTGGTCAGCATGCCGAACCTTTTGTATAGACTGTACAAACACCTACAACATTTTATAGGTGTTTTAGCTGACAATGTAAACAAAATAAATAGACAAAAGAAAAATCTCAAGTGTGGTCAAATGGTGAAATAGGTTCGTGGTGTTGCCTGTCTTTGCTGGCACGGATCTGCGGCACAGTTTGAAGTGCGCGCTGCTCTGTTTTATGTCTGATCGTAAAAAGCTTCGAGCTGGTTGTTGGCAGCACTACATTTGCTTCAGTGTCACTCATTTCTCCACTCTAACTACAGTCCTGTCAGCCACCACCGTGTGGGTAAACTACATCATGTTAGCTGCCCGGTCTACAACACGCACGCGCACTCGCGCAGTATTTTGTGCGCATGTGCATATCATGCGCAAAGCATAAACATATATATCGAACATTTATCGAACTTTTGTTAAAATTATATTGAGGAAAATTATATCGCAATAATTATCGTTATCGAATTATCGCTCAGCATTAGTTTGAACATAAGAAATTTAACAAATAAGAGGAGGTTATTCTGCATATAAAATTTGTTTAGTTGCTTGTAGGTGATAGACCTGATGTCTCATCCTGCCGTTTATCATGTAATATAATTTTTTACGTGGAATTTACCACTTTGTTAAAATGACAGCCCAATGTGTCTTACTCATATTAGGATTTATGTTGCCTGATATCATTTTCGGGTAAATTTAGTGTCTTGTAAAAGTATGCCTCCCCTCCAAATGATACTGAGTTTTGTTGAATTACAAAACATGTATCCACATGTTAAGTTGAATATTTTTAATCAAAACTTTAATGTTCAACCTGAATACTTTAATTGTTGAAAGAAGGTACGTAACAGCAACAAATACAAAGACAAACTGTGCAATAAAATGTTTTGTCTTGATTTAACCCTGCTGTACTGCAGTGGCATTTAAAGAGTCATATCAGAACTATTGCTTCAAGTCCAGTAGATACTGTTCCGTTGCACAACTTCCTTTAAGGATAGTTATACAACTGATAGTTAATAGTTGTGTTGCTATTACATTAATGAACATATTTGACAGAGTGTATTCATTGTACATTTTTAGAACAGGTGGTTGTGGTGATCTGTTCAGAAATGCAAGATACTAATCATGAGAGTTAGATTTTGCAGTGTCTGATTTGCCTTCAGCATCTCTTTATGTTTTGTAAAGAATAGTACACTTTCACAGATGTCACAAAGTCCTTGTAAGAAGATGCACTAATTTTGAATTAAGTTGTAAAGACATTCCTTTAAGTGATTATTTTTTCATCAGTTTAGATGTGAGCTTGCTAAGAACCATTTGAAAAATTTGGCATGTAACCCAGTCGTTTGCGATAGAGCTAAAATCACAGGGCATTTCAGAATATCCACATGTCTTCATAGACCTTTAGAAGATGTAAATGTCCAGGTGGTGATAAGAGTTATTTTTATTATGAACAGAAAATAAGAATTTACAGGTACTTTACACTGTTAAACACAAGTGCTAAACACCTGTTAGTCTTTTATTTGACCATCTTTGTGGATAATTTTGAAAGTTTGTGGCTGAGATTGATACAAATGACATTAGTTTATAATGAATTAAACTTATTTAATTAACTATTATTTCTATTATTTGAAGTCTTGGGTAAATTTTATTTTGAAAAGTTTTCACTTTTGATACTTGTGTTTTCTAATGCTAATTTTAACTTTCTGAAAAACTGTATTGTTATCAAAGTTCTTCTGTAAAAGACATACAGTACCAATTTACATACAGTGCCTTCCAAAAAGTATTGGGACGAGATTTCAAGTTATCTCATTATAGCTGTATGCTCTGGAAATTTGGATTTCAAATCACATGATGAATATGAGACAAAAGCAGACAATATCCCCTTTTACTATGGGTATGTTTATGCATAAATGTTTTACCATTGTACAACAACAGCACATTTTTTGTTCACTCCCCACATTTTAGATGAACGTAAGTATTAGGGCAAACAGGTTAACAGGTGTTTCTAATTGCCAAGAGGTTACACTTTGCATACATTTCAAATTCACTAAAGAGCTTGGAAGGTCTAGGCATGGTTGAGGTCTTTCGAAACTTCTTCTGAAGTCTTTCATTTGAATTAGTCAGCAAAAATCAACATGAAGACCAGAACACTCACTATGACAGAAAAGAAGGCCATTTTGAAAATGAGAGGAAAGAAAATGACAATGAAAGAAATTAATTAAGAAGAAATGACTCTTGGCATTGCAAAATCAACAAGCTGGATTATTCTTAAGAAAAAGGAAACAATTGGAGGAGTCACTAATAGACAGAGAACAGAACGTCCGAAAAGACAAATGCAGGGGATGACAGGAAAAAAAAAACATATTACTGTCAGTAAAACAAACTCAGAGTGTGGGGGTGCAAATCTTGAGTCCCACAATCTGCAGAAGACTTCACCAAGAAAAATTCATAGGCTGTACTGCAAAGTGTAATCCCCTTATCAGCGGCAAAAACAGAAGGGCTCAATTAGAATTTGCAAAATGAGCCACAGGAGTTCTGGAACAAGGTTTTTTGTTATTTACTGATGAAACCAAAATAAACATATTAAAGTTGCACACTTTACACAGACAGGAAAGAGTGGAACATTCTAAACTGGCCAAGTCAATCACCAGATCTGAATCCAATTTTGCATGCATCTAATTTGGTCAAAAGGAGACTAAAGGCAGAAAGCTTGACCAACAAGTAACAACTTAAAGAGGCTACAGTTAAAGCCTGACAAAGCATCTCAAGTGAAGAAACAAAGTGATGTCAATGGGAGGGAGGGTTAATCCAGTTATTGCAAGCAAGGGATTTGCAACAAAATACTGACTTTTTGTCTTCAATTTGCTTTATGTTTAGTTTGCCAATACTTATTGTCACCTACATTTTGGAAGCTGGCCACAACATACTGTATACTTTGATTCAAAACTGATTAAGTTTGTTTGCCAAATATATCCTAAAAAGTAAAGCTGACCTTCTGACTTCTGACTCAGAATAATTTGTTTTATGTGAATTGCAATTTCTTGTGTATACAACAGGGAAATGCCAATTTTAGGTTTTAGTCCCAATACTTTTGGGGGGCACTGTATCGCCATGAAACTCAGAGGGTCAGTTCTGAACTAAGATTAAATTTAAAGGTCAATTCCAATCAAGTTTGATCAAGTCTGGAGTTCTTAATTAATTGCAATTAGAAAAAAATCTCATAGCTTTTGAAGAATGAAGAGATAAGAGAGATGCCCAGGAAGTGGGATAATAATATCATTTTCATGTTTTTGTATGTTTTTTGCAAACTATGCAGTTTAGTGGCTTGACGTAGGTTTTGTGCTCAAATGTATTCAAAGATGCTGCCTGTCCTTGGTCAGTAAGGTAAGGGGCACGTATTTGGTAACCTGGCTGTACGCCCAGAATATGAAAAGAACTAACTGTTGTCTAGTCTGCAACTTAGATATAATTAATTGGCAGGTGTTGCTGTTTTATCATTTGTTTAGAATATGTCATAGTAACTCTTTGTGTTTTAAGGTATAAAGGACCATCTTCAGCTACTTATTTTTTAAGTCTGGTGGTCACAAGCCAGACTCCCATATGCATATGAATAAACGGACTTCTGCTTCTCAGACACCTGAACTTTGTCATTTGTTTGACACTACACTTTTAACCTAAAACTGACATTTTATAGTGAATTGTATTCAAAATTTGCACTGGATTACTTAAAATAACCTGAGAAGTAGTACTCGCAGTGCATCTCGGCTTAATTGTAAACACACCTGTATGTAATTCACACAATCACAACTAATTGCCTAAAGAGCTAATTAGGCCTAGAGGAAGAGGAGCCCAGCTAGTTCTAGTAGCTAGTTCTGTTGATGCATTGCATGTTGTCATCTTCATAAGAAGGTTCATTAGTATTCCAGTTGTAGCGGCGAGGCTTAAAAATAAGGCAGAATTAAGTGTTTCTGAGCTTCCCAAATGAGGCCCCATTTCTCTGTTCATCTCTGTGGTGCAGCCACAGAGAGACCATTAGTGCAGGGTGATTTAAGGTCTTAGGACAGCTCCCAAAGGGGGAAGCACTTAGCTAAGTCTGGCTATCATGATCAATGGTCATCCATTGGCGCCTATCTGTCTAGGGAGTGCCAGTTGGACATCTGGACTGCATTCCTAAGTGTCAGGAGTAAGTGACTCATATCTCACCGTGGTCAACCAATCAGGGACTGGTAGGGCCGAGTAACCCACGTGGGACTCTGATGCCCATGGAACTTTCAGCCAATGAATGAGCTGAAGTTCCTCCAGGTAAAAACAGGCAACACAGAGAGCCTGAGAGATTCAGATTCAATAAGATTCAGTAAGATTCAGGAGTGGACTTCTGTGGACTGTTCTAAAGGGAATTCAAAGGAGAATTCCAGGGCAGGACGGCCCAGGAGCAGAAGGCTCCCAAGGGCAGGACATTCTCGCAGCGCGCCTCCTGACCATCCTGAGACTCAGCCCGGACAACCACGGAACGGCCAGTGTGTCCGAGTGCCAGAACTTTCCTTTGTTCTAAGAGTCTAGAGCGGAGGTTGCCAGAGAATAACCAGAGGATCCACCCGAGGTTAGCACCAGCAGCAGGCCTCGTGAACAGGTCAGAACTGTGGACAACTGAATCACTATTCAGAACTAGCTCTTCATCAGGAACGAACCGGTCCTCTTCCTGACTTGCTGGGACCCACAGTCATCTTTTCTCCTGTGCACAAACTTTGCTAGTTAAAGCCAACACTAACTAGCCGGTCAGTGAGCATCAGCAGCGCACCGTCGCAAGCCGCACAGCACAGCCTGGCACACAGCCAGAGAGCGCGGATTGGACAGCAACAGCCTGCAACTGTTTCTTTGTGCCCGCAGGAGATCTGAATCCCCAGAAATTGGATGAGTATTCAACTTCAATGCATTACAGCTCGAGAATTCAATTGTTATCCCAACCAGTTGATATCAATTTAATTCCTAAGAGTTATGTACTTGTTTTGAGTATCTAATGTAGAAGTTATAACCAAGTTCATTTACGAAACGGTCTAAATGAATGATATACTGAACGTATGTCCTCTTGATATGTGTAACTCTTCGTAACTGATTGAATATATACCTTTTATATTCTGATAACCCTCACGATAAGATCTGTTAGGTTTACATGCATATTCTATGTATTAATAAATGTATCCTCGTGTATTAGTACCTGTGTGTGTGCGTTGTTTGAGTTATGTCGCATGGTTGGATTCTAAAGCCATCAAAAGAATCAACTTTGTGATTTACTGCTACAATTAGTAATTGTCTCAGTAAATGCCCAAACCCTACAGAACTGGTGCCTTCAGAGAGCCACTACATTTACATTTTGGCCGGCTATGATTACATATTTGGCGTCCCTGAACGGCTATGAAACATTACACAGTTGTGATGTGAATGTTAAGTAATCAAATATTCTAAATTTACTGGAATGAGCTAATAAATGCTACAGCTATGTTTAAACCCATATTTACATTTAATCTTTGTTGAGTTTATTTTAAAGACTGTCTTTTCCTAGTCCAATAGTAGGCCTACACCAGGAAGGGGCAGAGATTGATGAGATTTGCCACCTCCTGACAGTCTTCCAGATTGTGGTTACTTGTTTTGTGCTACTCAGCTTGTGTTTTTTTTAGATCAGCTCTAGACATCTGGACACTTGGCAGTTTTGTGTGGTATGGTGCTGGAATTGTAAGGAATAGAGAAAGCAGGGAGTGTGCATGGGGAGAAAAAACATCTTTCATTTGGTTTGGAACAATATGCATGGTGGAGCAAGTGGTGAAATGAGTCTGTTATATGATTAATCTGTATCTCCTCATCTTTTTGTTTAGATTTCTGTGAAGATTTATTTACAGTTTAGGTCTAAAATACATGAAAATACAAATGAACCTAGGGTGTTTACAATATTTTTTCTCAGCACTATAAATATTATATAACCTAGATTTATAGCCTCATTGTCAAAGTTATCAACTACTTAATAACATTTGTATATTGGTGGTCACTTAGGAATTCAATTAAAAAAGAACATTACATATTATAAATATCCATAGCTGGTTTGGTTTATATTGTAACAAAAAAGCGGAACAAAATGTACTTGGTTGTTGTGTTCAGAAATCCATATTAATATTGGAGGTGTTAGAACAATAAAGATATAATATTGTTTGACAATTCTAAATTAATTTCCTTCTTTTTATTTAGGTCTGGCAGTGTTGCAAACAACTGGCATGAAATTTATGGATTTGTTGAACAGCTCACGAATCGATTTGTCAGGTACGTGATCTCTAACAAACAAAATCAAAGAAAAAAATGTGAAGCGAATTTCTACCTTATATAATGTTGACTCAGTTTGTGTGCTGCACAGATAATTTCATCTTAGCCAAAATAAACTAATTTGCAGAAGAAAATAGCAAATGGTCCAGGTGGGAGTGGGTGGTATAGTGGATTAGTCTGCTGTGCTGCGATGGTAGCCATTTGTACTGGGGGTTCCGTTAGAATACACTGTAAAAAATGTAATAAAAAATATGCATAGAAGAAAATTATGCCATAAAACAATACAAATCTGTAATATAAGCATTTACCTTGTGTTATCCTGCCATTTGTTACCTCTGAATTCCACCTACAAAAAACTGATGCATTGCATTTTTTACATTTGATTCTGCATTCACACAAAAGGGCATTCTGGAAGTGTAGAATGACCTAAAGTGTGGCATATTCTGTTTTGGATCTAAAGTTATTTACATTGTTTTACAGACTTCCAGGCATTAATTTTATATTTTATATTTCTTAGTTTGATTATCATGAATGAAACCTTAAGTGATATATAGTATTAAGAGATAAAGGTATAATTAAGGTGGTTTAAAAATGTTATTGTTCCTAAAATTATAACATGTGATTTCTAAGTTACTCTTGTACAGCACATGACCTGTTGATTCGCTCTTTTGCTAAACTTGTTTTTTGCTAATTTTGCTAAAAGATACAGTTTCAAATTAGTAATATAATGAATATTATTAATATTCAGAAATTAAATACACCATTACATTAAAGGTAAAAAGATGTATTTATGTTTAAGGCACTTGTCTTTATTAAAGTTTTACCAAACTTGACTGTAGAGCTCAGAAGTTCTGATTGTACTGTGGAGGAGGAATAAAAATGTGGCATGTGTCTCGTGGGTGAGAATTAGCAACATATCTCCTTATGTTGCAATGCTCAGCATCTTTAAGGTCAGAAAAAGCAATAAATACCATATTCAGTCTACTTTTCATATGGAATAAGAGGACTGTATATCTTAGTTTTAGGGAATCATAGCATGGGTTTCAGTTAAAAACCACGCTATTATTTAAGACAGACATTTTCAAAACTGCTTTTGTTATTGAGAGATGTTTAATCAGTGGTTGTTATCAAGCTAAACTGTTTGTGATGCCAATATGGATTTCAAGTCTGAAATGTACAGCAGCTCAAAGGCAGACACCATTCAAAGGATTTAAGTAAATTCAGTTTTTGCTCCTCATCCCCTGTGACCCTAAGTTGGAGGAAATAAACGGAATCTGCATTTTTTTTCTTCTTCATACCCATCCATTTTCAAGTCAACAATTATTTATAACTTGGCTCTAAGACTACAATCTTTTTATTACATAGAGATAATGAGGACTTGCTCCACTGATATATACTGATATCAGTGCCTTTCATGTTAAGAAGCTTACAGCAAGTGCTTTATATGAAATTGTAGCACCCATTGCATGACTTGAGTTCTCTCAATGACATCACTAGAAGTTTTCACGTGTCTAATAGGCCTGCTTCTTGTCTTCCTTAGTTAATCCAAGCAATGTGCTCTTACAAAAGAAGATCTGCTTTATTTTCTTTCTCGGTGTTTAATTGGAGTTGGCAGAGCTTCAGAATAGTTTAATAGTTTAATTCTATAATTGTATTCACTTCTATTGAATTATAGAATTATTCAGAGACTAAGTTTTGTGATCATATGGGAAAGTTTGAAAATGCATACATTTCCAAATTATTTTAATACAATCTTGGATTTAATCAAAACTTTTAGCTAATCATATGCTATTTACAAAATGATGAAATTCACTGCTTTGGCTGTTGTTCTATTGGGTCTGAAATTTTGCTTTAATCTAGGCATTCGTTTATTTCAGTGCTTTTTATGTTAAAAAAACAATTATAATGTGCACTTTATCAGTTTTATTTTGTTTGTTTCTCTCTGTTTAGTCTTTTTCACGAATGTATTTTTCCTTTATAGCCCAAGAATGAGAGTTTCCTTCATAGTATTCTCATCAAAAGCTGAAACCATGATGTCTCTGACAGGAAACAGGTATATTGCATATTCTTATTTGGTAGTTTGATGTTTGACAGTTCACTGTATGTTGAGTAAATGTCAGTTAAGTGTACCCAAAAATTAAATTGGTATTATTTCAAAGACTCCTATACTGTAGGTTACAAATTGCAAATTTATTCACCCAGAGCCCATGCTAGTTGTGTAATTAAAATTTATAAGTTGTATTATAATCATTTCTCTTCAGTCCCTTTTGATGGTTATTTTTTGTCATCACACTGTCATTTATTTTAGAAATGAAATTGAAGAAGGCCTTCAGAGATTAAGTAAAGTGACGCCAGCAGGTGAAACATATATGCATGAAGGTATAAAACAGGTGGGTTAACAAATAGTTTTTATGAATAGGAATTCTAGAAGAATAAATACTATTTCTTCTAAAAAAAGAACAAAATCAGGTGCATTCTTTATTTGTTATAAGGAGAAAATTGATTTTAATTAGGTTGCAAGTTTTATTAGATCATGTTTAATGAAATTAATTTGTTCTTAGATTAAATAAACCACAAATTGTATTGTACAATAATATCTGGTTAAATATCTGTCAGATGTTTAAACACACTTGAATAAAGCATGTCATCTTTAATTAAAAGTGCCGTTGCTAAGATTTTGATTTTCCTGTGTTCTGTTTTTCTTATTTTCTCTCATTGCTTCTACTGTCCAAAAGTCTTGCTAATCAGGTTCATTGGTGTCCCCCATCCCCTGTATATGTATCCTGCAGTACACTGACATCCAGTTTATCATCCTAACTTGATATCAGGCTGTATTCCCATATATGCTGTGTCTGCCGGGTTAGACTCCAACTCATTGCAAACCTCTAAGCTTTAGAATTGTTTAATCTTCATTTGTTATCCTATTTAGAAGTATAGTAGGCACTGTTTATAAGTATGTTCATATAATAGTCCATATGTATATCACATAATTTTCCCTCAGCTATCATTTAACACTGGATATATAAAATAACATGAAACTAATATTAGAATTGTTTTTCTTTATCATTTTTTGCAGTTTTTTCAAATCTATATCAGAATGTTTTTATATACTGCTTTTCCATGGAATTAAGTTTAATGTGTTCTGTTCTTAACTGTTTTATGTTAATAATTGCAAAGCGTTTTAGGTTAAATGACCACTTTTTGCAAATACAGTAGTGATAAACTAAAGGCATTGCATGGCATTGATGAATGAAAGAGTTACTCATATTACTTGATTCTGCTTATCTCTCGTGACATTCTTCTACAGTTATTGAAGATCATTCTCTTTTGTTTTTGATTACATAACCTGACATGCAAAAAATAAATACAATAATTTCTTAATACTGAGAGATGGGGGAGGGAGATGACTTGTGACTTGCACTTTTCTTTTTTTCCAATTGGCTAAATTGCTTACTCTGAGCATTTAACAAAAAAATCTGAATAGTGCTTTATCACAACCATTATTTCTCAGAAAGTTGTAGATTCATTGATATACAGTAACTGGTAAATGTATTTAGATATTCTTATGGCCCTACATACTGATAAACATGCTTAAGTATATTCAGGCGTCCTGCTAGTTTGGATATGCTAATTTGTTAATCCTTGAAATTCTGCATTGCTCAGTATTTAGCTTTGTCTTATCAAGTTAAGCATCTTTCTTCCAGCAATACTAAAATATGTTCAGTTTATTCCAGAAATAAACTTCCACTGACCCAAATCTTGCTTCTTTTTTTGTGTTATTAGATGAAGGCTTTTATTCCTTTTCCTGCAAGCCTTACATTCTTATATTTCACAAGTCTTCTTATTCATAGTGTTAAGTGTAAAATAACTGTTGTCTTCTGATTTTTTTATTAGGCAACAGCCCAGATAGAAAAATTCAGGGGTACATCCAGTATTATTATTGCCTTGACGGATGGAGAACTAGAAGGCTATCTGTATCCACTGGCAAAGGAAGAAGTAAGATGCTGTACATGCTGTTGCATTGCATGTTTAAAATAATTTCTTTAAATCAAATTTTATTGTGCTGTTTTTGTAATTTTACATTTGTATTCTTAAATCCAGGCAGATAAGGCAAGAAACCATGGTGCAAGAGTTTACTGTGTCGGTGTTAAGGATTTTGTTGAAGAGCAGGTAAATAAAACAGTTAGTCATGAATATCATTTTGGTAGCCAATTTATAGTGTGCATGAGTATATACATTTATACTTAATTCAATTAAATATTTTCAAACAATTGGAGTCATATTTGACAGATTTAGGATTGTGATAATATGAAGTTTAAAGAAGGAAATTGATATTAATATCAGGTTGTCATAATGTCTACAATTGGAAGTAAAATACATGTATTGTACATATAGTAGAAATGATTCAGGAATATAAACAAATAATAATCTTGATATCCCTGCAGAATTGAATTGAAGTTAATTTAATTACCCATGTTAGAAAACAATCCCCAGATGGAGAGTTAAATACTGATCCCAAACAAAAAATAAATTCTTATATTTTTACATGTTCCATTAGTATTATGTTCCATCATTATTCATAATGGGTGAAAAATGATTTGTGCATTTAAATTTTATTTTTCAGTTACTTTAGATGGAATTCATTTGCCTACAGAATAGTCTGTCTTTTTACCGCAGTCGACACATGTAATATGCAGTACAGCATTGGGTCTCACATTGTTTCTATTTTAAGATCTTTACAGTATGTTAAATCCCAACAAATACCTTTTCTTTGGTTTTCTGTTTAATTAAATTGCACCTCTCTTGGTTTTATTCTTAGCAATAAACCTGCTTATCAGAATGACATTTAAAAAAATAATTTAAAACCCTTACATTGGAATTTTTATAACAGGTTAATATCTTTTTATTTTTTAGTAATTTGGTTGTACTGAAATAATACCTGACTTAGCTATCCATATTACTGAATGTGGAGTAAACACTTCATTCTAAAATACATTTTAAAGGACTACTTTGTTGGTGTGGTTTGAGTACTATCTTTGTTGTGCAATTCCATGAGGTGCAAAAAATGAGCAGAGTCATGAGCCTTCCTTCCTTTTAATTAATTGTGCTTTTAAATCACTTATCAGCTTCATTTTGTTCAAGGTATCTGTGATTTCTCATCTTTTAATGCTGTCTGCTAATACAGTATCTGAAATTGTTTCCCAAACAAAGCCTACCGAAGTGTTTATGAATCAATAAGGAAATAAATCTTTAGCATTGTTAAGGAAGTATTACAGCACAATTGTATATTTGTATTGTATGTTAGTATTTTTGTGACTTTATGAAACTTAATGCTTAATTTTCCATTCTGGATTTTTGCATTTAAGAATCATCCACAGACTGATTATTTGGAAACAGGAATGACATTTTTTCTAATTTGTGCAAAAGTCAAATTTACTTTCTCAGTTATAAGAAGCCAACATAAACAGGAGTAGTTTAATATTATTGTTTGTACTTCCTTTACTTATTAAATTAGGATATGATCAAAGTCACTTATGAGGAAGTCAAAGTCATTGCTAAACTATTACAAATTACAAAGGAGTTATGAGTAACCTCAACAGAATAGCATTTTTTTTTATCTGAGATAAAATTAGTGGGGAATTGGTCTATGAATTGGCTTTATTATTCTGTTTTCCTCCCCCCTAATAGCTGGTGTGTGGTGAGTGTTCTGGCACACTATGGCTGCCGTCGCATCATCCAGGGATGCTGCACATTGGTGGTGGTGGAGGGGAGTCCCCATTACCTGTAAAGCGCTTTGAGTAGAGTGTCCAGAAAAATGCTATATAAATGAAAGCAATTATTATCATTATTAACTAGGGTATTATTCCAGGGTAATGGTTTAGTGTTAGCACTCCATTCTGCTTTGATTCTCCATACTGTATATCTGCAGGTGGCTTGTCCTAATTTTTCTCTTGCTTGCATATATAATTACATATAAATATATAATTATGTGCAAGTGACAGAACAATGATTAAAAAAGAGCATTTAACTTGAAAAATGAAAGAATGCATTTTTTGTATTTTTTAATAGCTTGTGAAGATTGCTGATACCAAAGATCAAGTATTCCCTGTCACAGGAGGTTTTCAAGCACTTAAAAGTATAATAAATTCGGTAAGTGTAGTCTGCTATATTTGTAAATGTTTATATTGCTTATTGAGTTAATTATATGGTGCAGTGTTGACTTATTGCTAATTTTAAATGTTGCCAAATTGGCCTGGTCATGAAAAATGTGGAAATCATTTTAATGTGCCTGTATCTTTGATCTAAACTTTCTATTTTAAATATTTATGATAAGTGTAAATACCCAATTTGTTTACATTTTATATTAAACATTTTATGCATGTTTTTTAAAAGGGGGTGAATTGAACTGAGTATTTTTATTTATGAAAGCAAATTGGACATGGAAAGGAACACAAAATGTGTGAGTACACACAGAAAAAATAGAAAAGGAACTTTTAATTAAAACTTTTAAGATTAGAAAAGGTATCTGACATTGCTGTTGTAGTTTTGCATTCACAGAAAGCACCTAGCCATCCTTTTTTAAATGAGAATTTTTCGTAGATGAATGTATCCAAATGTGATCTCTGAGTAACTTGGTCTCCACCTGACTCTGTAAAATAGATTTTATCTTAAATAAGATTCGCTAGCAAACATTGTAGTGCCTATAGGTTGATAACAGGTGGACCTGAGTCACACGAGAGTGCACACTAGTCACATAATACCAAAAGCACTCTTTTATAGCATGCTCTCAAAACAGTAAGTAGAGAGCAGACACATCCTCAGTGCAGCTGTGGCAGAGAGAATCACTGGTGTGGTGTTGAATTTTGTGTACAAATTTAAGGTGGATTAGCAGGTTAGGACTACAACTCAGGACTGACACCTTTGTCTAGTTCTCTTTCCTATTTGAATATATTGAAACATAAGAAATTGATTTGAGGACATGTATTTTTATAAGGGAATTCCAATCTGCTTTTACTTATTAATCTGTTAACATTTAATGATATCTTAAATTCTAAATATGTTAAACCTAAAAATTGTAATCGAGAATGTGAAGTGGAAGATCAGTTGTCACAGAAGTAGGATTTAAAGGCATAATAATTTATTTAAATAATTTTATATCCAGGTTATTTTTTATCCAGTAAGTCTACTGGTGTTATCAGATTAGATGCGAGAAACTGTAGTAGAATTATCAGAGAACAGACTGGGCAGGGATAGAATGACATTGTTCGAGTGGATTCAGGTTTCTCACAGGACATTATAAGACTCCCCCAGCAACAAGTGCGTACTCTGGGGAATTTTAAAAGTTAGTCCAGAAACCTGGGGATCAAAAACATTTTGTGCATAAAATGGTGATAAGCTTAATTGAATGCTGTTAATTGATACCATTACTGGGCAGAAATGGCCTTCAGTGACATTATTAAAACTACGGATGGACAGTACTTATCTTCCTGCCAGCCGTTATGAGTAACCTTTTTACTTTATTTTGTATAAAAGAATGCGTAATTACTTTAAAATATTTTGAGCTTTACACTTTAGAAAGCATTAGACATACAAAATACATGTGAAAAAGTAATTAAAAACTGAAAGTTCATAGATGATGTTTGAGGAATGCTTAAATGCTTGAGGAAAAACTGTGCCTGAAACAGTTATAGGCATATAAAAAGTGAAAATGCTTTAATGTTTAATGTCATTGAAGGTTTAAGACGTTCTTCTGTCTTATTTATCCAAAGGAAGCTATAGCTCAGACTGACACTATCTCAATATGATTTTTCCTTTAGTAAAGAAAACATTTTATCTTGTGGCATTTGATAACATACAGATGTAGCCATTCAAAATGCACGGTAAAACCCTGTACTGTGGGTTTTGAGCTATAGGCGTCCGCAATATGTGATTCGCTGTCCAAAGATGATCGACAGGTGGCATGTGTGGTGCGTTAGTTGTTAGTGAAATGATTGCTTCATTTTATCTCTCTACTGTGCATGTTTAAATCTACTTAATATGGAATATTAATACATAATTTTACAACCAAAGGAAAGGTAGCTGAGTATAAAAATAACGGGAGCATAACATGTCTGAACGTCATATCGTCATAAAACGATATTAATTTAGGAATATAAATATATTATACATACTGTATATAGCTAGTAGTGGTAGCTTAAATAAAAAGTACAAAAAAGTATTCCACTTTCTTAATAAATATTTTATGCATAAACTCAGTCACTTACTGTGGTTATTTTGGAAAAGTTTTGACATGCTCGTTCTGACTATATTAAGTTTATATACTCTGTAAAAAGCTATAATGTTTTAACCTTTTCCATGAATACTTGTGCAGTGCTGTACAGTTATTTCAGTAAAAAAATTGTATTTTTTAGAATCTGCTTAATAGGGAATATAATATGGAGTTGTGTAACTAAAGAAATTAATAATATTAATTTAAGGATCTAAATATAACATATTTATATAGCCGGTAGTATTACCGCAGTCCACTTTCTTTGTAAACATGTTTTATTTTTTCTTTAACTCATTCACTTATGATTACTTTTGAAACATTTTAAGGTGTTCGTTTCAGCAGTTTCCGAGCGGCCTGTTGGTGTAGTGGGTTTGTCAATAGGGATCTATCTAGGAGATCCGAGTTCAGTACCCGATTAGGGCAAAAGATTTTCTTCTAACAAACAAAGACTCCTTTTAAAAAAATAAAATAGTAAATATTATGTACACTATATTAACAATTATTAATTGTTTTTTATGCATCACAACATATTCAATGTTAAATGATATTAATAATGGAATAAAAATGTGAATGAGCCAATGTGAATACTGTCAACAATGGGAGTAAAAACCAGTTCAACCAGTTTAATTCAATTCAATTCAAAATACTTTATTCAGTGGGGCAATTTAACACAAGCCTTTACAACAAGCCTTAAAATGAAATCGTATATATTATAATTATAATCGAGACTAACAAAGGGGTGTTAAAAAGACCACTGGAGATATAATAGAGAACATTATTAACAGTATGAATTTATTAATAATAAATTATAATTTGCACACTTCTTGTATCTTTTTCAGAGTCATTTTTTTCTCCGGATTTTCATAAAGGCCCTCTATGTCATATACCACAAGAGGGCCTTCTAGCTGCCCTCTCTCTAACCAGTTTCCCATGAGAATGTATATCAGTACCACCTGGGTCTTCATTTGAAGCCTTATATTACATTCTCATGTGATCATCCTGTGTTCGCTTCAGAACCACGGAACCAGGAGAAAGGCTGCAGACATCCGTTTCATTCTCTTATAGAACCCTCTACTCTTTTGTAGAATTCTCGCAATTTTCATTATTTTTTGCGGGCTAAGAGAACGCAACTACACGTCTAAACGTTGGCTCTCTATCTCGACCAGAGGTAGCGATCCTCTGCCAGTGAAGAAAGCAGCCAGAAATCCCACTCTGTGACACCTGTCCCTGCCTAAATTAGACATTGCATGACTTTAAAAGCCATAAAAAATAGTTTCAGATAGTTAAAAATTTTTATGCATGGAAAATGGGTGATTTTTCTTCTTCGTAAAAAGGTTTGAATCTTTGTGTAAGTTCTAAGTTTTTTGTTTACTTTTTAATTAAACATTTAAAACACTGTTTACATTCCCCCCTCTCTCTGTGGTGTGAAGCAGATCAGCATCATCATCTTTTAGTAATAACATGAATGAACCTCCAGACCATCTCCAGGATACTCAGACAGGAGGGCTTGTTTCGCGCCAGCCAGCTAGTGCATTATGACCTCGCAGTAGGGGGAAGGGAAGTGAGCTGTAATCGGATCAGATCACTTTATTAACCATATACAATTTCTTGCATTAGAAATGCGTCTTTTTCGCATATCCAAGCTTGCTCTTCATGAGACATACAGGTACACAGACAGGGAGAGATGCTTGGGGTCAGAATGCAGGGTCCGCCATTTATACAGCACCCCCGGAGCAGCTGGGGTCAAGGGGCTTGGTCAGGGGCCCAATGGAGTAGGATTCCTCTGCCAGCCAAGGGATTTGAACCGGTGACCTTAGGAGCAGATCCTAAGTGTGGCTATCGTGGCACTGTGGCTAATTTCACTCTTCATCAGTACACATTCCCAATAGTCACTAATGCAGCTTTAGCCAAGTAATTACTGGTTTTAAGAGAAGAATGTGATTTTTTGTGTATACATTTCGTGTTGTGCTGGCAAATTATTTTAACTTACAGCGTTCACAAAAATTCTAAGCTGGTCACGGGGAAGAAAAATCACTCACTTTTTGTGCATAATAAGTGGTGTTTAACTTATTATAATTGATCTAAAAATGTTTTTTATAGCTTTTAAAGTCATGCAATGTCTAAGGTAGGCAGGGACATGTCATTGTTTCTTATTTTTGATTTTCTTTAAAAAATGTTTAAAAAAATCGTCTTCCCACTTTCACCGTGCCATATAGTGGGGATATAGCATATTTGAGGGCTTGTTCAGGATCTTTGATTTGTTTTGTGGAGCCGATATTTTTTCCTTGGTTCACGTGTGCTACACTTGAGTTGTTTAAGTTTGTAGTGGTCCTTTGTATTACAGGTATTACCATACTACAGTTTGTATTAAAGGGTAATTGTGGTGTCCATCCTAGCTTTCAGTTTAGAGGATTTTACTCTGCGCCTGACTTTGGAGCAGTTTAAGAAATGTTGAAAGGCCAATGCTTTATCGATAGCGGGTTTTAGTCCCTTGGTTTACTGGAGACGTAGCAGATGTTGAACTGAGGAAGGGATACAACACCCACGCCCCAGACAGACAAAAGTGATAAAGGGGATAAAAATCCATTCAGAAGGGTGCAGTGTGTGACTTTATCCTCAATTACATGAGAGCTACAGTACAGTCAGATAGATTTTAAATTCTTAAAGCAATATGAACTGTTTGTCAAATTCACCTACTTTGCACAGTACACGACTTCTGAAAAGGTAACTTTATCTCTCGTGCAATGTCATCAAAGATTTATTTGTTAGAATTCCGAAACTTGGATGATATGCCTCAGGGACTCATTCATAGTGTAATCAAAACAACCCCCGCACAGATATACTGAAACAGTAGCGTACACAGCAATGAACGGCAGTGAGTTTCTATACTGTATAAATATACTGTATATACTTTATCATACTGTATGGTTTCAAAGCCATTACAGTGCAGAATGTGTGAAATATTTTCTTAATCAAAATTTAAAGTTAAATTTCTCATTGGTGAAATTTGTATAAAAACAAAATATTGATTTTCTTAATGCAGATGTAAACCTGAAAGAGGCACATCATGTGCGCAACAAGCTACAATAACAAACTATTTTTACACATCCAGCTATGTAAAAAATATAACCAAAAGGATCGCTCTAAAGGTTAATTCCGAGCTGAATAGACCTTACTCAAGGTGTCTTCTCTGTAACTCCATCAGTTTACAGCTTGTCCGTGGTCATTCATTATTAATATTATGAATAATATTTTCCATATTGCATTTAAATTGGAATATTTTACAAATATAAAAAGCCACACAACAGTGTCACAACATAGTAAACAACAGTCGCTGGCTCACTTAAAGGTGTAACACATCTTTACTGTCATGGTATGGTTTCAACACATCTATAAGCAGTTCTCCGGTTACTGGCAATTGTAAAAATAACCCTTCTTCTCTCCTTTGTTTAACTTAAAGAATTCTGTGAAGAAATCCTTAATAAGGAAACCATCACTTATAATAATTCATCCAGATACACGCACTCATGCCGCAGCCAATTTTGCCAGAAACAACCTCCGAGTAAATCTTTAGACTGTGCAGTACTGTACAGTATAATACAGTTGCAAGAATCCCTTTGGAATTACCTGGATTTCTGCATTAATTACTCAAAAAAATGTGGTCTGATCTTCAACTAAGTCACAATAATAGACAATCACAATCTGCTTAAACTAATAACACAATTGTACTTCTTCTTGTCAGTACTGAACACATCGTTTAAAGATTCAGTTGAGGTTGGAAAAGGTATGTGAACCTCTAGGCTAATGACTTCTCTAAAAGCTTATTGGAGACAGGAGTCATTCAACAACAGAATGGCTTAAACAGAAGAAAATATGTGTTCTGGAATTGCCAAATCAGAGTCCAGACCTCAACCCAATTGAGAAGCTGTGGAATCACCTGAAGAGCAATCCCAGAAATATCAATGAACTGAAACATTTTTTGAAAGGAAGAATGGTCTAAAATTCATCCTAACTGTCTCATCAGCAACGACAAGAAACATTCGGTTATGGCTGTTAAAGAAGGTTCTACCAGTTACTAAATACAAAGGTTCACAATTTTTTTTTCCAGTCTGGACTGTGAATGTTTAAACGATGTGTTCAATATTGACAAGAAGAAGTACAATTGAGTGTTATTATTTTAGGAAGATTGTGTTTGTCTGTTATTTTGACTTAGTTAAAGATCAGACCACATTTGTATGAGAAATTAATGCAGACATCCAGGTAATTCCAAAGGGTTCACAAACTTTTTCTTGCAACTGTACAGTATATGGTTTCAAGTTTTAAATTTAAAGTTAAATTGTTGGCTGATTACTGGCTCCTGAAATTTGGATGAAGACAAAATATAGATTTTCTCAATTCGGATGTAAACCTGAAAGAGGCACATAACGTTCACAACAAGTTATAATAGTGGACTATTTTTATATATTCGACTATGTAAGAAACAAACCAAAAATAGTTCTCAGATCGGGTTTTGAACTGCCTGGGTGCAGCTCGCTATATTATAATCCATGAGCGTTCCATTGTTCATTGCCACTATAAGGACAATAAAAAATGTCAGTTTAGTAACCAAGTTAAAAGAGAATAAAACATTTAATAAAATTCCTATGTGACATAAAAGAAAATGTGAAACAATTAAAGGACAGAAGGCTACACATTTGGTAAATTAGGTAAATGTATTTGGTAAATTGATTTTCATTTATGGTTATAATATAAAATACTGTTATATTTAGATGTCTAATTTTCTAGGGTATTGCTCAATCTGAAATCGGCACTGCATAACACTTACAGTATCTTCCAGACCATAAGACCTAAGATTACATGAACTCCACAGTTTAGTAATGGTCAACAACTTTTAAGTGTTGTGTTATTGTAGAATTTCTAGTTTGAATGACAAATAGATGAAGGAGTTTTGTATTGAAGGATGACTACATCTTGAAGTTAAGATTAGAAATTCACTTTACTTGTTTCCATTGTATATATTGGAATGAAAAAACTTTGAAAACACCTCAGATCTTTTTATAAATATGGTTATAAATGTATATATCTTTAACATTTTATGTACTTAGAAACCAATAAGTAATTTGGTTATACATTTTCAACAATGCAAACAAAATATTACAAAACTGAACTCCTCAAATTAATCCTCCTTTCTTTCAGATGCATTCTTCTCCTGCTTTTTATCCTCCATTGTTTGTCTTGGCAAAAGGCCCTTCTAGTTTTGTAAAATATTTCTTCATTGAGTCTTAGACTACAGGTTAATAATATTATAGTTATAGGTGACTAAGAAGTGTGTCTAAGAGTTTAGATTAAGTGTGTAACACCTGGCAGTGTAAACATTTCCAGCTCAAAGCAGAGGGGATGTTTGCTGAGATGTAGGGGGTCCAGAGTCTGTGATCAAAAGCAAGTTAAGTTATTTAAGTTATGCATAAATAATTAAATGCCAATCAGCAGTCCCAGAACACACCATATAAGATCATATTGAGACAACAGGGAAGAAGAGGAAAAGGAGAAGTGAAAGTTCTCCACAAGAGAGAGAGGAGTTAGGCTGAGTTGGAACTTGAAGCTTGCACCAGGCCCCTATTTTGTGATCATCCAGACAAAATCTGATTTGGAGCTAAGTGTTTGACTCTTGCTAGAGAGAGCTTGCTATTCTGTGTTTTTAAGGAACTTTGATTTCCTGAATAAAAGATACCTTAGATAGTCTGCCTTTCCTACTTGAGGGTGCTTTTTTAGAATAGGGAGATAGACTCCCATTTATGTTTTGTTATCTGCATTTGCAGAGAGAGATTTAACTGCAGGTTATATTGCATTTATTTTAGAAGGCAGCTTATCTCTTATTTTGGTGTCTGTAGGCTTTATCAAATACTGAGTAGCAGTCTGGCATTTTCTGAGTGATTAGAATGTTAGGCTTCTGGAATGCCTTGTCTGTACATATGGAATACGTAGAATAACTTGTGTATTGTATATTTATGTTGTGTGGAGTGTAGTGTTGTGTTATTATTGTTAAGAAACATTTATTTAACCAAGTGTGCCTAAATTATTACTCTTTTCACCAAAGCTGTGACAGAGAATTCACGTGCCTTTAATTTTACCAACCACTCTGATGTATTCTGAAGAAATCACTTACAAGTTGGGGGTTATGAATAATTATTTTACTTATTGACTAAACTGCTTAGTCAGTTCCTGATATTCACCATTTTCACATCCCCCCATTTTTAACAACAACAAAAACAATAATATGGTGCAATATATTATTTTCCAAATAACTATTCAGGGATTTCAAGCAGAACAATCGACATATACAGATGCAGCCATTCAAAACAAGTGGGCGATACCGCATTATTTTGCGGTGCGCTTGACGCATAATACCTCATAATACCACGTGGTACTGCAAGTAAAATAATAGTATCCGGAATTTCCGCAAGGTGGAGCTAATAAAGCTCAACCTCTCATGTTTGAGCTGTCGCCATCAAAGTCTTTACGGAAAATATTACTAATAGTATTTATAATGAATGACCTTGGACAAGCTGTAAACGCAAAGTATTGCCCTGGTCCACATTCTTTTTTTCATTGACCGTCTTTGTAAAAGTAACACCACAGCATTTCGCAATCACGCTTTTGTTTCCAATCATGCAAAGTACAGTAATTTTTGAGAATCTCCGATTCACCATGCCTTTCACATGCTCATAAAAGAGATTGATTTAGGAACATAAACATATTACTGTATGCAAACTGTACTGTATACAGTATGTATATGTATATTTAATGTCTTTACTGTGCCCGTTTAAGTATTGAATATTTATATGGAATTTTACCACTGAAGGGAAATCTTAGTAGCTGAGCATAAAAAGAATAGGAGCATACTGTAACGCGTGTGAAGGCCATAAACGATATTAATTTTGGAACATAAACATACAGTATATGGCTGGTCTCGGTACTTTAAAGAAAAAATACACACCAGTATTCCATTTCTCCCTAAACATTTTAAGCATCGAAGTCTTTAACTAACGTGATACCGGAGTCAACAAGCATACTTTTAGAATTTGATTAAAAGGGAATATAATATGGAATCGCGTATCTAAAGAAATTAATAACGATATAATTATATTCATGCACCGCAACACAAGAATAGTACACGCTGTACATTGTCTGTTGATAATGTTTCTGTAGGGCTTTTTCAACACTCCTCATGTGACCTTGCCAGTGGCACTGTGGGTTAGCTTCCTGACTCACCCATCATACGTTGGGTGTTTGAATCCAGCCGGATTTTATGGCCTTCACACGTGTTACAGTATGCTCCTATTCTTTTTATGCTCAGCTACTAAGATTTCCCTTCAGTGGTAAAATTCCATATAAATATTCAATACTAAAACGGGCACAGTAAAGACATTTAAATCTTTCTACAACCGACCAACGTACCACGAGTGCCCCTGTCGGTCAACCAATCACGTACCGTGGTATTTTGCATTATCGCGCATCACGATGTGCGAGGCCGTAGCCAATTACCTCTGGTACGTGTCTGTGCCGCGCACTTTGAATGGCTGCATCTGTATACACGAAGATATGGTTAATGGGTTTTTGAAAAGCAAACTGTGCTGTGAGTTTTTATGTTCACTATCCTACCTAGCTGACCAAAGGCAGATGATTCAGGAAGCCTTTTTTCATAATTTCATAATTTTTCATAATGTAGCAACAAATTGGCGAATGAGAGCTGATTAATTAAATCACTTAACAGCATCATAGTATGCAGTATTTAGGTAGTTTTCATAAGTGATTCAGGGTTTAATGTCAACTTTGTGGCAAAGTTGGGGAGATATTTATGACTGGGAATAAAACGTATCATTGCCATGTTTTGTAAATGCAAACAAATCAGCATACTGCAAAATATATTTATGTAGCATATATATGTAGCCACTGTGTCTGTGATATTCTGCTCTTCAGCAAACAGCATTTGAGGTCTTCTTAGCATACACATATCTAAGTGTTGACAAGCACAACTGTACTACATACTGGAACTAAGTAGTGATTGCAATAAATTGCATTTCAAAAAGGAAATTACAATAAACATGAAGGCCACTAGAGAACTCTAGAACTCTAGGTAAGTTTTTTTTTTTGCAAAAATGAAGAAGGGAAATCCAATTAACTAACCCTGATAATGCCATAGGTCCTACTACAGAATATGTTTTTTAAATGTAAAAAATGAACAACATTCCGTTTTGTAAATATACAGTATATATTAGGAGTTGAATGCTAGTGTATTGATTTTAATCTTTCTCTGATTTACTGTGGTTAAAATGAATTACTGTAGAAATACTGTAGTAGTTACTATCCTATACATACAGGATTTAGGTGTGAATAAAACCATGTGTTTAGTATGTCAGTACATGGGGACAGATATCAGACCTTACCGTTATTTTGAGCTAGAAAAAAATAAAACTTCAGATGACCAATGTTTTCATCCAAAAAAGGAAGATTGTTTTCAGGATATTTATTATCTGTAGTTGTTTCATTCTCCCTTTCCCAATGTACAGTATGTTTAGTCTGTGCATGTCATATTTATGAAATTATTGTGGGTGGTGGGTTGAATTTATCATGGGGGGAGTGGTTGTTTGTGCTGCTCATGGTAACAGTTCTTGTGTCCTGGACTTGCTTCAGGTCTTGGGCTCTTTCTGTTTGGAGTTTGCATGATCTCTCTGTTCACATGGATTTTAACTAGGTGCTTTACTTTCCGTCCACTTTCCAAAGACATGCTGTCTTTTAATTGGTATCTCTAAGTTGTCCCTTGTGCGTCTGTGAGCATATGCACTGCAATGGACTGGTGTAGACCTGACATGCACCATACACTTCTGGAACATATTTCACTTTGCAGCAATCCTGGCCAGAAATAAGTGATTTTCTGATCATGGATTAATTTTCTACATAAACCAAATATGAGTTGCTTCTTCACAAATCAGACCAGAGGCATTTAATGACATACATACATCTCCATCTTGTGACAGTTTGAAAAGCCTGCTATTTGATTATCTTTAATTGGTGATTAAAGTCAGTAAGTGACCAGAATGCTTGAGCATATGTTGCTTTTTTCACCTCCTCCATATCTGCCCTTGTTACTTTCAGAGAACAATTTCTTAACCCCTGTAGTCTGTTTTTGGATAAAAAGATCGACTAATAAGGCAGGCAGACAAGTGATACTGTAGTCGAACTGGCAGCTGTCCATAAGTTACCATAGCGTTAACTGACTTTTTATGGCAAAACCACACAAACATTTTAGTTTGCTAAAAAATGAATAAAAGAAAAGCATATAATAAGGATTTTTTTTAATTTAAAACTTAAGTTTCAATACTAAATCCAAGTTAAAATGTAAATGAGAAAAGTTAAAAAGAAATTAACTTTACAGACACCTGACATGCTTTTGAGATAATGTTCTTGTACTTTTGTAGGATTTTAATTTTATGCAGTTTATCAGAATATTATTTTTTCTCTCCTAAATGGAAACATTTGCTACATCAACATGAGTATTACATGAGGTTTCTTTCCTGGAGGAAGGAACACATACAACATAGCTGTCAAGCATTAAAAATGACTGGTATTAAAAAAGAGCAACTTGGCAGATAATGGCCGCAATGGAATTCAAGTTTAGTGGTCACTTTGAGAATCATAATAGACTGTGATTATTTGAATTGCGGACTGTTCACTTGGGATACGAAGGGGCTGATCCCTCCAAGTGCATGCTTGTGTGAAGTTGCCAAAGCAAAAACATCCTACGTAAAGCACTGGCCAATTTCATCTGTGATATTTTCCATTTGCTGAACTCTTTTTCAGACTGATCTGCCAGGAATACTGTGTACAAAATAATGGTTTTGTAGTAGAAAAAAATAACTTGAGTCATGGATTTTATTTCTCTAGATCTAGATTTTATTTCTCTCCTGCTGCAAAAGTGCTGTAGAGGCAGGATGTCCTAACAGGGCAATGAGATCATTCCAGTGCAAATTAAGAAATTTTGCTTAGGCAGGCTGCAGTTTTTTATAGATCGTTAATATGAGTGTGTCTGCTTTGTTTAGTGTTTTAGTGTTGTATTAATATCTTACAACTTCCAGATCAAAGATGTTCTGTACAGTGAAGCAAAACTTTCTAGTAGACCTTTGTGCTATAGTCTTGGTTTGAATTCTTCGCATACTGAAGTGGTTAGACTTTTTGGATGCTTAACTTTCTGGCTTTCTGTGAGTACAACTAAATTAATTGGATCTGGGGTAATAGGTGGAACTCTTGACATAAAATTGGGAAGGTTACAAGACAAGTCTAACATAACTTATGCATGCTTGGAAATGTTATAAGATATTTTTAGTGATGATCTTAAATAGTTCGGTTGCTTTTAACTCTTAATGAAGAGGTATCTGTGTTTTATGATTTTTAACTTTCTTATCTCTGTTAACAGATTTGATTCATAGTAATGTAAGATACCATTGTTTTTCTCATGTATGTGGTGCCAAGTGATTAAAGAAAGTGAAATATCCAAATGGACTTTGTAACATTCCATGTAAAATTATTAATCCTTTTCAAATTGCATCCCATTTTGTTGAATTATAAATGATGCATACACATTTAAGTGAATATTCTTAATCAAAGCTTTGATGCACAAACTGAACACTTTTATGGGTGAAAGAAATTAAATTTCTGTAGAGTCCCTTTTTGCCCATTCTTCTTTCCAAGCTTTCTCAAGTTCTGTCAGTTTGGTTAATGATTGAAAGATAATGCATAATTCTGCAAGGCACTGTATTTAATACTGTACCCACCCTTCTTTCACTGCAGCTACATCCTCACAAATGCAAAATATGCTCTTGAAGGTTATATTTATTCTACAGACTTTTCCTGTAGCAGGTGCAGAACAACTTTTGTTGCATAGTGACTTGCACACTTGCACATAGTTTTCAGAAAAACCACATTTCCTTGTTGTCATTTCCTTCCTCAGAATAGCTGATGAAACAGACTCTGTTTCTACAATTATTATATTGTTTTCTACAGTAAGAGTGAGAAGATTATAAACATATATCATTTAGTCATATATCATTACAACTAGTAATGTGCTCAATATAATATTTTTCTAAAGCTGAAAACCATTATGTTTACCACCAAATACTGGTGTGTATTTTTTCTTTAAACTACCAAGACCAGCTATATAGAGTACAGTTTACATACAGTAATATGTTATGTTCTTTTATGAGCATGTGAAAGCCATACTTTGTATGATTGGAAACGAATGCGTGATCGGATCAACGAAATGCTGTGGTGTTACTTTTTGTCAATGAAAAAGTATTTTCGTTTACAAAGACGGTTACAAAGAATGCGGACCAGGGTAATACTTTGAGTTTACAGCTTGTCCAATGTCATTCATTATTAATACTATTAGTAATATGTTCGGTAAAGACTTTGATGCATAAAATATTTCTGCATAATTAAAATATTTATGATAAAGGTGGTAAGCTGTGTACTTTTGTCCAACTGAGCAATCTTGCTTTCATAAAATATACCAACTTTTTAATGCTGTAATACAGAGTTTAAATTTAAAAGTCTAAAGAGTATACAACTTAATTGAATAAAGATTGTCCCTCAGCAGTGATTGGGATTCGAAACCGGATGTTTTCTGGTGACAGCTCAAATGCTGTACAGGAGAAGTTAAGCTTTATTAGCTCCACCAGCTGGTTTTACAAGGTGATTCCGGATACTATTAACATAATCTAATTTGCATACGGTATATTGCGACACGCCTACCGTGTTGTACCGCAGCATACCCAACTCGTTTTGAATGGCTGTAGATCAACGTTTGTTTAACTGAGGGTTTTGCTGTAATTGTGGTTCTATCGTATTTTCTTCAAAGCAGTGATATTTTTTTTCCTGCATTGTTCAGCAAAATGTCTTGACAACACTTTAATCTGTATTCTGTTGAAGTGATGAATATTTAACTATGTGGTTGCTTGAATGTAAAACAGTTTTATCAAGTTTGAGTAGTTGAGTTACTATTTAACTGGATGCCCTGCAATGTACAGTATCTGTTTAACCATAAAATAACAGGAATGTGTGGTTGCAGTACCTATGTTTATGTAATTGAAATCTTTGTTATACATGTACGTACATTACTAGAATTTAAAAACAGGATAAAGATGCAAGAGTGACTAAGAAGAAGAAATAATAAAATTAGCTTTAGTAGCCAGGCTAATTCACAAAGTGAAATGTATGTCCAACAAAAATGATTAATAACGATATTAATATAATGAAGATATTATGATAACTATAGTCTCTTCTGTTACAAAGAACAATATTGAAATGTGAAGTATTTAGTACTGTTACTAATTGTTAGTAACTGTTAGCCCAACACAATATTTAACGGTGTTATAACATGAATTATTTTGTACAAATAGTAATATATGCATATTAGGTATCCTCACTATTGGTATGATCTCTATTATTGGCTAAATTCTGGTGATTCATCAACCATGAAGAAAATCTAATTGGATTACTATGGTTGGTAATTGGAAGGTTTTTAGTTTTAGCATAGTTTTGCAAGGAAAGGTACTTAATAAGTGGTCAGTTTTCTATTGGATCCATCTCAGGACTTTGAATGGGCCTCTAAAGGACATTAATTTTCTTCTTGTTAATCTACTCTGTTGTAAATTTGGTCTTGACAATGACATATATTTCCTGCTGTAAATTAATTTCTATCCCAGTTTAAGATCTTTAGAAGACTTTTTTTTCTAAGATTTGCCTGTATTCTGTTCTATGTTTTTCTCCGTTTTGACTAGCTTCCCAGTCCATGATGATGAGAAGTAACCACATAACATAGTGCTGCCACTTCCAAGCTTGACAGCAAGGGATGGTCTTAAATGGATAATACACTGTATTGGGTTTGCACCAGATGTAAAGCTTAGTATTTTAACCAAAATTTAAGTTTTTGTGTAATCTGTCTGCAACACATTTTGCTGCATGTTTGCAGATTTCCTTAAGTGCTTTGTTGCAAACTTCATGTGTGATATGAGATTTTTTAAAGTTTTTTTAGTACATACAAGTTGTCTTTGTGGACTGACTGAGATATTGTTGTCTCATGGACATTTTCTCCCAATCCAGCTTTTGAACTCTGTAGTTCTTTCTAAATTGTTGCTGGCCTCACAATGGTATCATTAACCCGTTTTGTCCTTGCCTGACTGCTCATTGAGGAGGGACAGACAGATCTAGGTAGTGCCAGGATGATGTAATAAACTTTCCAGTTTTTAATGTATAAGATTTTCTACCATTTTCCTAATATGTGCATTTCTATCTTAAAGGTATACTGTAGCTATATTTTTATCCCTGAGTTGTTTTTAAAATTTTCTTGGGCTTCACAGTGACCTTTCAGAATAAATACACCTGTCTCTGAAATCACAGAACCACTATTATTGCACACAGAGACCATTCAGTTAAATGGGAGACTTGTCAAAATAGTTGTGTGCTCCTAAACTAAATTATGTAGTCAGCATATTATGGTTTTAACTTGCAGTTATGTTTGAGCACCTGAGCTTTGATTAGAGATTTAAAAGTGTGTATACATAATTTCAACAAAATCAGAGATCACTGGAAGGTGGCGAATAATTGTGTATGGCACAGTACATCTTTAGTTGTAAATATGCACTGACCTGCAGTCTACCCCTGTTTTATTTTAGTTTAATGACAGTGGATAATATTTATGTAATTATTGTGTTTCGACCCCAGGTGTCTTGGGGTAAAGGGGTGTAACATTTAGGATAATTCTTTTGGAAGCAGGTGGGTTTTGGTGAGGGACTAGGAAGCGTGATAACAAGGGTAAGGAACTAGAGTGGTGCCAAAGAAAAGAAAATAACTAACAAAATGGAGCTGGCTAGGAAAGTGAGGGAAAGCTAATCTGACTACAAAAGAAAACCCGAAACACACGGTCTTCGGCGTCTTCAACACCCTAACTTACCTTCCCTGACTACCCAAAACCATACAAGACAAATGGCACTCACCCGTATTAAACTACTGTTACTAATACAAAATTAACTAAGTGTGTAGAATGTACCCAACAACCTAAACTAACCTTATACACAAGTTCACACAAAAATACAAGTGAACTAGGAATACAAATAAGGGAAAATGAGTAATCAACAGGAACAGGGTACAAAGAACACAAAAGTTGAACATATAACACGTAGGGCAAGGTAATGACAAAACAAGGATAAACACAAACTAACAAAAACCAACAAAACAACAAAGCCAAAGCTATACGAAAATACACACACAAAGCAAAGCAAAACAAACCAATGAAGCCGAAGCAATAACCAAAACCAAACGGGACCAAAGTCAAACGAAAGGCCTCTTCCTTCAGAAAACCTCCATGTTATATGCTGAATAAGATGTGTTCTGATTGGCTGAGAGCTAATTGATGATGACATCATACTGAAACAGTGGTGTAATGGTGGGCCAGTGGGGGAGGGAGAACAATCAAGGGTCAGCAGTGTGGAACATAAAAAAAAACACACAGAGACCACACACTGGGACGTAACAATTGTAATAACAATGTGTTTTTGTTTACAGATTTTGAAGCAGTCCTGCACAGAAATTTTAACGGTTGAGCCTTCAAGCATATGTGTTAATGGTGAGTTGATTATATTGTGACTGAAAATTCACCGTGTTTAATGCTTTGAAGTATATTTGCATACTCTAAAGGGTAAGGTTCTATGAACAAGCAACAGAAGAAGAAGTAAGGAGACTTATGAAAAGATTCTTCATAGAGGATTACTTCTCAAATATCAGGCAGAACACACTCAAAGAAATGCATGCATGCTAAGAACAGATAAGGAGTGTGTTCAGATTTGGGTGATGTAATCAGCAAAGTGTTGTTACTATATGAATTAGGTTCTGTGCTATTCCTAATTTTATCCCGGGACTGTTTGTAATCTCATTTGAATATGATATCACAACAGGAGAGATAGCTAAAGCTTTACAATCTGGGAAATAAATTAAAGAAGAATAATATTCAACATTGACAAGTGCTGAATTTTGTCTGTACAGTAGGTAGCTAAAACAGAAGACACCCCCTTTAGCAGCAATAAATTGAATTAAATGTTTCCTGTAAGAGTTGATAATTTTCTCATAGTGCCTCAGAGGAATTCTGGCCTACTCTTACTTACATAACTTACTTAAGCTCTGTGATGTTTAAGGACACAACAATTTATGGTGTTTAGGTCTGGACTTTGATTTTGTCATTACAAAATTCGGTTTCTTTTTTGAGCCATTCTGTTTGAAGATCTGCTTGTGTTTTTTGGATCCTGTTGCATGGTCCATTTTCAGTTCAGCTTTAGCTGATGGACAGATGGTCTCACAATTTTCTCACATAGTAAGGGTGGCCTGTAGATCTCTGAATGTAACCTTGAGGTTCTTTGAGACTTCTAGGATCTCAGAATTTGGTAAGACTGTAGATTGTCAATGGTCTTGTTTTCACCTTTTGTAGGTTTTTATTGCTGACCAGGAACACAGAAATGCTCAACCCTAATAGGTTAAGAGAGCTGTCATTTAGGCTGAAATATTTGTCAAATTCAAGAGTTGTGAAAGCAACAACAATAATTCCTTACACTTGTATAGCGCTTTTTTGGACACTCCACTCAAAGCACTTTACAGGTAATGGGGGACTCCCCTCCACCATCACCAATGTGCAGCATCCACCTGGATGATGCGCCAGAGCGCTCACCACACATCAGCTATTAGTGGGGAGGATAACAGAGTAATGAAGCCAGTTCATAGATGGGGATTATTAGGAGGCCATGACTGGTAAGGGCCAAAGGGAAATTTGCCAGGATGCCTTGTTCTTTTTGAGAAACACCCAGGGATTTTTAATGACCATAGAGAGTCTCAGTTCTACGTCTCCTCCAAAGGACGGTGTCTTTTTTAACAGCAGCAACCTACATTTTTCCCAGGAGGTCTCCCATCCAGGTACTGAGCAGGCTCACACCTGCTTAACTTCAGTGGGTGCCAGTTGTGTTGCAGTTGATTGATAGAACATCACAATTGAGAAGTATGCACTTTCGTCCATAGTTACCCTTAGTTGATGATGTCTTTCCCTCAGACGTCCATGCTAACATCACCTTAGCCAATTCTCCTCACCCACGACCTCGGTTTTACGTCTCATCTGAAGGACGGTGCCTTTTTACAGTATAGTGGCCCCACATGGACCGCGGAGTGAGCGCCCCCTGCTGGCCCCACTAACACCTCTCCAGCAGTAACCTTAGTTTTTCCCAGGAGGTCTCTCATCCAGGTACTGACCAGGCTCATACCTGCTTAACTTCAGTGGGTGCCAGTTGTGAGTTGCAGGGTGATGTGGCTGCTGACAATAACCAAGTTAATCTAATGGGTGTGAAAAAATAAAACACACGCTCTATTTGTGGAAGAAAGAACAGAAGTGGAAGCTTTGGAGAAGTGTGTTTAAAACAGAACAGGAGGCACTTTTTTACACCAGGTGTTGTGAGATGGTGGAAGTGGAAGTTACCCACTTTTGTTATTGAAAGCTTATTCCATTGCTTGTTTCAAGAAATATATGCACAAAAATCCTCAAAAAATCAATATCTACTAAAAAAATAAGGTACAGATGCAGCCATTCAAAACAAGCAGGCGATACTGCATTATTTTGTGGTGCACTTGACGCAGCCTACCGTGAGTTACCATAAATTCTCGCATAGTACCTCATAATACCACGTGGTACCGCAAGTAAAATAATAGTATCCGGAATTTCCGCAAGGTGGAGCTAATAAAGCTCAACCTCTCATGTTTGAGCTGTCACCATCAAAGTCTTTAACGAAGATATTACTAATAGTATTAATAATGAATGACCTTGGACAACCTGTAAACTCAAAGTATTGCCCTGGTCCACATTCTTTTTTTCATTGACCGTCTTTGTAAAAGTAACACCACAGCATTTCGCAATCACGCATTTGTTTCCAATCATGCAAAGTACAGTAATTTTTGAGAATCTCCGATGCACCATGCCTTTCACATGCTCATAAAAGAGATTGATTTAGGAACATAAACATATTACTGTATGCAAACTGTACTGTATACAGTATGTATATGTATATTTAATGTCTTTACTGTGCCCGTTTAAGTATTGAATATTTATATGGAATTTTACCACTGAAGGGAAATCTTAGTAGCTGAGCATAAAAAGAATAGGAGCATACTGTAACGTGTGTGAAGGCCATAAACGATATTAATTTTGGAACATAAACATACAGTATATGGCTGGTCTCGGTACTTTAAAGAAAAAATACACACCAGTACTCCATTTCTCCCTAAACATTTTAAGCATCGAAGTCTTTAACTAACGTGATACCGGAGTCAACAAGCATACTTTTAGAATTTGATTAAAAGGGAATATAATATGGAATCGCGTATCTAAAGAAATTAATAACGATATAATTATATTCATGTACCGCAACACAAGAATAGTACACGCTGTACAATGTCTGTTGATACTGTTTCTGTAGTGCTTTTTCAACACTCATCATGTGACCTTGCCAGTGGCGCTGTGGTCTAGGTTCCTGACTTATACATCGCACGTTGGGAGTTTGAATCCAGCTGGAGCCATGACTTTTTTTTTTAACAAACATTTCTTTTTGTCTGTGCCGCGTACTTTGAATGGCTGCATCTGTAGCTTGGAGACATTACTAGCCTCCTTTTATTTACAAACATTCTTAAGTTCCTAAAGGCATTAAGAATGTTTAATGTTGCTCTTATTTCCTAACAATGAGTACGGAATTGAGTTGACCTTCATTAATGAGAAGTACTATATGTATATTATGATTTTATATTGGCTTACAAGCAGTAATGATACCACAGCACTAATTTACCTGAAAAGAAAGTTGTTAGTGACATGGTACAGTATATTTTAGTTTGATTATTTTTATTGTTCTGTACTGTACAAAAAAAAAAAACTACAAAGGTAGTGCAAAAAGTATAAGTACACAAAAACTGTGTAGGCCACTGAATGCATTGCTTTTTTCAAGTTTACATGTTTACAAGTTTACATTAAATAATTTATATTTGTCTTAATGCTAATTTAAGTAAAAAGTAATTAGGAAAAAGATTATTTTATTTTAGATTTTGATAATAAAAAATATACATGTATTGTTGTGGCTTTAGAAACATATAGTATCTTACTGTGTTTCAGGACAAATAAGACAAACAGTACAGTTTGTGAAAACAAAAAAGAAAACAGCTGTAGTAGAGCTGAAAAAAAATTAGTGGGAACCAAAGCAACACAAGCATACTTAATACAGCACAAGTGGAGCACAATGTTAATACTAAGTAAAATTAACTACTTAAATAAACTAAAGTAAAATAAACTACTTTTCAGGTGTTTGACTATTTAAAATTTACTACATAAGCTAAACACTTCCTATAGCTTTTTATTATTCCGTTTTGAATCATTTTAGCCCATTCTTTACAGAACTGCTTTAATTTGGTGACATACAGATAGCCATTCATAATCCGTGGTAAAACCCTGTTACGTGGGATTGGGACTGCAGGTTACTGTGCCACATGATTTGATGGCCAAAAGCACTTGTGGTGCATTAGATGTTAGTGATACAGTTGCTTCATTTAATCTCTGTACTGTGCATGCTTAAATCTGCATAATATGGAATTTTAAAACTAAAAGGAAATTTTGGTAGCTGAGCATAAAAATGGTAGGAGCATAATATCTCTGAACGTCATAACCAATATTAATTTAGGAATATAAATATATTATACATACTGTATATGGCTGGTAGTGGTACATCAAATAAAAAAAAATAAACAACAGTATTCTTCGTACATATTTTATGCATCAAAGTTTTTTACCTGATCACTTACTGTGGTTATTTTGGAAAAGTTTTGATGTGCTTGTTCTAATTATATTAAGTTGATATACTTTATAAAAAACTATAATATTTTAACCTTTTCCATAAATACTTGCTGTCTTTATTTCAGTAAAAACGTGTGTTTTTTAAAATCTGCTTAATAGGGAATATGATATGGAATCGCTTAACTAAAGAAATGAATATTAATTTAAAGATCTAAATATAATATATTTATATAGCTGGTAGGATGACTGTATTCCACTTTCTTTGTGAACATCAGCATCAATTTCTTTGACTCATTCACTCATGATTACTTTGGAAACATTTTAATCTGTCCGTTTCAACTATGTTTCTGAGTGGCCTGGGTTTGATTTCCGCTTAGGGCACAAGTTTTTGTTCTAACAAGCAAAGACTCTGTTTATTATTTTTATATATCACAATGGTTTTGATGTTAAATGATATTAAAAACATGAATGAGCAAACCTGAATACTGTCAACAGTGGGAATAAACACCAGTTCAACCGGTCAAATTCAGTTCAATTCAAAATACTTTATTCATCCCCTAAGGGCAATTTAACACAGGCCTTTACAACAAGCCTAAAACGAAATCGTATATATTATAATTATACTTGAAAATAACAAACTTGCATTTAAAAGATCACTGAAACTGGACTATAATAACCTGTCTGACCATTATTAACACATTTAATTTATTAATAATGAATAATAATTTCAAACTTATCGTATTTTGTTCTGGGTCATTTGTTTTCTCTGGTGTTCATAACCTTTGCTTTCTTATGAAAACGCCTATTTATGAGACACAATGTTTCAGATGTCAATAACTCTGCAAACATATGACACAAAGCCTTCAAACCACAGCCATTTTAAAGATCGCAATCTGTGAAATTTTTCACAGCTTTTATTTAAACACCATCTAGTAACTGGTTGCATTTTTTAGAAATCTTAGTTTGAATAAAGCAGTTCCCAGGTGTAAGGGAGTTCATAACGTGAGAATTACTATTCAACTGCCTTGCAACTTTTGTTTGCTGGGATAGGCTCCAGCTCCCCTGTACTTGAAAAAGAGATGAGAAAATGGATGGAACTAAATGTATACATGCAAAATGCCTGACCATATAAAGCGGAATAATTGCTTTTTCATGACGGCATGCATTATGCTACATTTTTATGCATCAGTCGAAGCGTTCTGATGTCTTCGAAAACATAAAAAAATGTAGCATAATACTGTATGGCATGATGGACAACTGGTTCTTTTATTTTTTAAAGAAAATCAAAAATAAGAAACAGTGACGTGTCATTGCCTAACTTAGACATGGCATGACTTTAAGAGCTAAAAAATGGATTCAGATAGTTAAACACTTTTTATGCGAGGGAAATGGTTGATTTGTCATCTTTGTATCAGCTGTAAGTTGTTTTTTTAGTTTTTAATTAAAAGTTTTAAACACTGTATTTTTGTAAATGCAACATGTGTTTCATACAGAAAAAAATCACTTTCTCCTGTCTTCCTGAAGTAGATCAGTTACAGTAGGTGGCTAAGCAAATAGAACGCCACCCACTGAACTCAGTCAGAGAAGCCTGGAGTGCTTACGTCACAAAGCGCGTTTTAAAACTTTAAAACTCACCTCATGTCTTTTTAATTATCATTAAACATAGCTTTCTCAGTTTTATGGGCTTATTGTACTTCCTAGTGACATTACACGTGGAAAGCTTATACAGATGCAGCCATTCAAAGTGCGCGGCACAAACACGTACCGCAGGCATTTGGCTACGTCATGAAACGTCATCGCGCGTCATAACATGTCATACCGTGGTACGTGATTGGTTGACTGACAGGGGCACTTGTGGCGCGTTGGTCGGTCGTGGAGAGATTTAAATGTCTTTACTGTGCACGTTTTAGTATTGAATATTTATATGGAATTTTACTACTGAAGGGAAATTTTAGTAGCTGAGCATTAAAAGAATAGGTGCATAATGCGTGTGAAGGCCATAAACAATATTAATTTTGGAACATAAACAGTGTTATGTAAACTGTATATGGCTGGTCTCGGTACTTTAAAGAAAAAATACACACCAGTATTCCATTTCTCCCTAAACATTTTAAGCATCAAAGTCTTTAACTAACATGTGAAATAACGTGTATAAAAAGTGGTAGTTTTAAGCTTTTCTGCGAATACGCTCGATACCGGAGTAAACAAGCATACTTTTAGAATTTGATTAATAGGGAATATAATATGGAATCGCGTATCTAAAGAAATTAATAACGATATAATTATATTCATGTACTGCAGCACAAACAGTAGTACTGTATACGTACACTGTATGCATCAGTGAAAAACCGGAGGTTTAAAAAAAGAGAATTAGCTCACTGATACTGTAGTTTTCTGTGGAGGCTGTGAACATTCTCACAAGTCGTGGTCTGCGCCAAGCACATTTCCTGGCCTATTGTGTTTTAAAGAAGATGGCAGTTTTTTTTTAATACATTTCAGAAAAGTGTAATCCATACTGAAACGCTGTATTTATTCAATTCAAGCGTGGTAAAAAAAAATGGCTTAAAAACGACATAGTGAAGGCTGAGATGTGATTGAGATATGCTTGCCACATGACTGCTTCCGTGGCGTGATTGCTTAAGTAACTGACTTGTATACCTGAGGTTGAGTGTTCAAACTCAGCTGTTGCCATCAGTTTTCTTTTAACAAATAAAAATTTCTTTGAAAAACTAGAATAGCTAATATTATTGGCATTATATTGACATTTTTTATATTTCTAAATATCACAACATGTTATTGTTGTTTTTATCCTGTAAAGCGCTTTGAGAAGCCACCTTTAAAGGCGCTATATAAAGGCGCTGATTCTTATGGAATGTGTTTTTTTTCTTCTTTTTTTCAGCATGGAATAAACCTATTACTTGATTCTTATGGAAGCCCAGTTCTGCCAGGGATTAAGAAAAAAGCACCACGTCTCTTCCCGTTAAAAAGAGGAAACACTTTACACTTTAACTCTTCAGTTCACAGTGAAATTTCACCAGAGCCATGTCACTAGATTATGAATGAATCTTATTTATTTAAGGTCTTAGTCTCCATACTGTGGTCGCTTAACGAGAGAAGTACTAAGCAAAAAAAAAGGGGTTTTGGAGGGGGGGCAGTATTTCTTGCGTTGTACAGCTTTTCAGCTAAATATATTGGAGGTGCCTGCCTGCGCGGTGACGTCACCGCATTTCCCTCTGAATAGCTATTGAATAGGCAGTGAAAACATTTGTCTGTCTTTCCGTGGGGGGAAGGGGGACTGTCTTTGATTGAAAGGCACGCCTGTTCTACTCTGAGAATGCCCGTTGTCTTTTCACTGATAAACTTGCGTTAACAAAAAACACAGTATGCTTAAGTATGCTTAGGAGTTGTTAAACCGGTTTTTATTTATTTTTTGGCACAGCCAGCCATTATTCCATTCCATTCCGTATTAAGCCAATGTGAGCATTGGTATAACAAGCAAATTTGTCAAGAGTGAATTAAATCAGTGAGTCTAAAAATGTTTTTTTTGGATATAGTATATAGTATGTTAAAGGCACTAGAACTGTATGTGAATCTTGTATTTTAAGTAACTACTAACTACCAAGTGAGCCAAATAGCCACCTCTTATTTACCACCTCTTATGTACATAAAAATTTAGAATAAAAGATACTGATGAACCACTGCAACGTGAGAATACAGAACAGCGTTCACCTTTCATCTTCAATTATTCATTTCACAAGACTGAAATTAATTTTGCCAAAGTTGATAACACTGACAAATCATCTAGTTTCTCACAAAATTATTCAGACCTTGTTTTTTACATTATGGTACTTAAAGCTTGCAATCATGGCTTTGAAGTAGCAATTAATATTTGTACATACGCAACTTACTCCACACATTCAAAGCAAAAAATTTAAAAGATAGCTGTAAATAGGTAATTAACAGAAAAGAAAAAATGGGAAAGTCAAGATTGGTTTACATGATTTCAGAATAAACGCACCCATCTCCGTAAGTCCCTCAGTCAGGCAGTGAATTTCATTGAAAGTTGGAAACACAGCTTTTCTTTTTGTATTTCATCTGCTAATGAAGCTTAATACTTTCGTTGGAGTTTAAATAAAGTTGATGTTTTCTCTTTTGGCTAGACTTGACTATTTATCCATGAGATATACAATAGATTGCCATTAAACAACCTTATGTTTATTAATCTTCCTTGTTATGCACAGTGAGAATGATAATGTAGTGAGAATTAATTTAATCACACAGTGCTCATAAATTGTGCTAGGAAGAAAACGGATAGGTGTTCTGAAAGGTCACGTATAAACAGGTTTTCGATGGACAGAATGATAGATTCTGATAAGCCAGCTAAGGCAGCAGCCATATCACCCTGCAACTCACAAGTGGCAGCCCACTGAAGCTGAGCAGGTGTGAGCCTGGTCAGGACCTGGATGGGAGACCTCCTGGGAAAAACTAAGGTTGCCGCTGGAAGCGGTGTTAGTGGGGCCAGCAGGGGGCACTCACCCTGCGGTCTATGTGGGTCCTAATGCCCCAGTATAGTGACGGAGACACTATACTGTAAACAGGTGCCGTCCTTCGGATGAGATGTAAAACTGAGGTCCTGACTCTCTGTGGTCATTAAAAATCCCAGGGCGTTTCTCGTAAAGAGTATGGGTGTAACCCCGGCGTCCTGGCCAAAATTTCCCATTGGCCCTTATCAATCATGGCCTCCTAATAATCCCCATCTATAAATTGGCTTCATTACTCTGCTCTCCTCCCCACTAATAGCTGATGTGTGGTGAGCGTTCTGGCACACTATGGCTGCCATTGCATCATCCAGGTGGATGCTGCACATTGGTGGTGGTGGTGGGGAGTCCCCATTACCTGTAATGCGCTTTGAGTGGAGTGTCCAGAAAAGCGCTATATGAGTGTAAGCAATTATTAATTATTATTATAGATTATCATACTGTAGAGTGTAGGGAAAAATAACCGGTTCAGGGACGCCAAATATGTAATCATAGTGGCTCTCTGAAGGCACCAGTTCTGTAGGGTTTGGGCATTTACTGAGACAATTATTAATTGTAGCAGTAAATCACAAAGTTGATTCTTTTGATGGCTTTAGAATCCAACCATGCGATATAACTCAAACAACGCGCACACACAGGTACAAATACACGAGGATACATTTATTAATACATAGAATATGCATATAAACCTAACAGATCTTATCGAGAGGGTTATCAGAATACAAAAGATATATATTCATTCAGTTACGAAGTGTTACACATCAAGAGGACATACGTTCAGTATATCATTCATTTAGACCGTTTCATAAATGAACTTGGTTACAACTTCTACATTAGATACTCAAAACAAGTACATAACTCTTAGGAATTAAACTGATATCAACTGGTTTGGATAACAATTGAATTCTCGAGCTGTAATGCATTGAAGTTGAATACTCATCCAATTTCTGGGGATTCAGATCTCCTGCGGGCACAAAGAAACAGTTGCAGGCTGTTGCTGTCCAATCCGTGCTCTCTGGCTCCGTGCCAGGCTGTGCTGTGCGGCTTGCGACGGTGCGCTGCTGATGCTCACTGACCGGCTAGTTAGTGTTGGCTTTAACTAGCAAAGTTTGTGCACAGGAGAAAAGATGACTGTGGGTCCCAGCAAGTCAGGAAGAGGACCGGTTCGTTCCTGATGAAGACTAGTTCTGAATAGTGATTCAGCTGTCCACAGTTCCGATCTGTTCACGAGGCCTGCTGCTGGTTACTCTCTGGCAACCTCCACTCTAGACTCTTAGAACAAAGGAAAGTTCTGGCACTCGGACACACTGGCCGTTCCGTGGTTGTCCGGGCTGAGTCTCAGGATGGTCAGGAGGCGCGCTGCGAGAATGTCCTGCCCTTGGGAGCCTTCTGCTCCTGGGCCGTCCTGCCCTGGAATTCTCCTTTGAATTCCCTTTAGAACAGTCCACAGAATCCTCTCCAGAATCTTACTGAATCTGAATCTCAATCTGAATCTTACAGGCTCTCTGTGTTGCCTGTTTTTACCTGGAGGAACTTCAGCTCGTCGATTGGCTGAAAGTTCCATGGGCATCAGAGTCCCACGTGGGTTACTCGGCCCTACCAGTCCCTGATTGGTTGATCAAGGTGAGATATGAGTCACTTACTCCTGACACTTAGGAATGCAGTCCAGATGTCCAACTGGCACTCCCTAGACAGATAGGCGCCAATGGATGACCATTGATCATGATAGCCAGGCTTAGCTAAGTGCACCCCCCTTTGGGAGCTGTCCTAGGAAACCTTAAATCACCCTAATGGTCTCTCTGTGGCTGCACCACAGAGATGAACAGAGAAATGGGGCCTCATTTGGGAAGCTCAGAAACACTTAATTCTGCCTTATTAATAAGCCTCGCTGCTACAAGAGGAAAACAGTATGGGCATCGTTGATATGAGAACTTTTGAAACCAAATTTCCCAAATTTAATATGTGCTTTTCTATATTGGTACAGTAGGACTAATAGGTTCTAGTAAAAACTTACAGTAATCAGAGTTGGTAATGGTTAGAAATCCCATTTTATGATAAGGGACTCTGGTCATTATCCTAATCGGAAAGCAACTCAGTTTATACTACAGTATATTTTGCTTTGCTTGGTAAAATTTGCATGGTCTCACACTACACGACACAGAAATCAAGTTCCTGCTCTATGCAGATGACCTGGTCCTGCTGTCGCTCACAGAACAGGGGCTGCAGCAGAACCTGGCACTGCTGGAGCAGTACTGACAGACCTGGGCGCTGACACTTAATCTGGACAAGACCAGAGTTATGGTTTTCCAGAAAAAAGCCAGACCTCAGGGAAACGGGTACAAATTCACACTTAACAACAACACATTGGAGCACTCATCCAGCTACACATATCTCGGCATATCACATATCACATATACCATCAGCTCATCTGGAAGTTTTGACCTGGCAGTGAAGGCACTGAGGGAGAAAGCACTCAGGGCTTTCTACGCAATAAGAAGGAGGCTCTTCAACATCAATCCACCAACAAGTATCTGGCTCCAAATATTTGAAAGTGTAATCCAACCCGTTGCCCTATACGGCAGTGAAGTTTGGGGTCCCCTCACAGACCAGGATTACACTCAATGGGACAAACACCCCACAAAAACTCTGCACATGGAGATCTGTAGAAACATCCTCTGTGTGCAGAGAAAAACACCTAACAACGGGTGCAGGGCCAAATTAGGCCAGTACCCACTATTGATAAACATACAGAGAAGAACCAAAATTCCTACCACCACAAAGCCCTGCTGAGCCAAGAGCTTAGCCCAAAACAGAGCCCCCCTGAGCCAGCTGGTCCTGAGGCTCACTGACCTGAGCCACACCGACCCTAACCAGCATCAAGACAGCACTGCTAGAGCACCACAACTCAGACTCAAGCACATCACAGCACAGATCAAACAGCAATATCTCAAACACTGGGACACACACACACAAACACAACATAAACTGGAATGCTACAGAACCCTAAACAGACAATACACACTAGCCGAATATTTCACCAAGATAAGAAACAACAAAAAGAAACAGATCCTGACAAAGTACAGGCTCAGTGACCAGAGCCTGGCCATAGAAACTGGGCGACACAGGCTGACCTGGCTGCCCAGAGAGGACAGGCTGTGCTCCCACTGCCAGCAGGGAGAAATAGAGACAGAGGTGCACTTCCTACTGCACTGTGACAGATACTCTGGGATTAGAGAAACATTCTTCCCTAAATTCAGAAATCTAATCCCAGAGTTCCCACACCTGCCAGAATCACAACAGGTCCCAATCCTACTGGGAGAGGGAGGAGGGAACTCAGTGGAACTGGCAGCCCAGTATGTGATCTCCTGTCACAGCCTGAGGAACAGTGAGTCTGTCTCCCTTTACAAACAGCGTGTGTTTGTAAAGTTTTACCATATCACAGTACCTGAGGCGCAGATCTGTGTTGTGTGGTTGTCTGTGTTTTTCATTTGAGACTTTTCGTTGTACATTTCTGATGTTTTTGCACTCTGTATCAAACCACTTTTCTTTTGCTTTTGTTTTTTGGTAGTTTTTTTATTTAGTTGTTTTTAGTTGTTTGATGCTAGTTTGTGAAATAGGTGATTTAGTTTTTGTGTGGCTAAATTTATGCCTAATTTGTTGGTTTGATACGGAGTGGTTAGGAATGTGTCCAACAGAATCTGAATTTCGTCATCGCCCAGTGCAGTTTGGTATCTGTCTAGGCTGTCTGTGTCCCATCTGTACGCCTGGTTGAGGTCATACAGCAGGCTGGGCTGTGTCAGTGTGTCTCTGTGCTGGTGTGCTCTCTTCATGTAGAGTGTGATCTGGCTTTTTAACGGGAAGAGATGTGGTGCTTTTTTTTTTAATCCCTGGCGGAATCAAGTAATAGGTTTATTCCATGCTGAAAAAAAGAAAAAACATTCCATAAGAATCAGCGCCTTTATATAGCGCCTTTAAAGGTGGCTTCTCAAAAAGGTGGCTTCCTGTAAAGCGTTTTACAGGATAAAAACAACAATAACAACAACAACAATATTGTATTTCATTGCACTTTGACAGGTCGTCTTTTAATCAATTGTTGTCAGAATATCCCTGCCTCCAAACAAGAACAAAATTGCAACAATTTTATTGACGGGCTGTTTCAGTAACTCAAAGTATTTATTTAAAGTAATAATTTAACAATATATGTAATGTTTTATGATATGTCGCTGTTGTGAATGTCTGTAGAGTGTATCTTATTTTTAGTTTTGTAGCCAAAGGGCCTTGCAGATCGGAATATCAAGGAACGAAACAATTACCACGCCCAGCTCTTAAATGCAATCACTTTAACTTACTTATTGCGTTAGTGTTAACAGTCCGGGTGTGGCAAGCTTCTAATGTCTCCCGACTCCGGCAAAAGAAACCCGTCTTTCATTGGAAGACAACGAACACATTCTACCCGTACATGAGAATATAATATACTGTAAATACACCAAGGGATTGGGTTGAGTTCCCATCACAAAAAACTCCACGAGCCTGCACTACAGCGACCATAGTGTGGAGACTAAGACCTTTTACGTCTTACCTTTTAGCACCCAAACAAACGCAAACGTGTTTTTAATAAAATGCTTTTATTCATTCATAATCTAACTCACATAACTTTGGGAATGTGAGTTATGTGAGTCAGATTAAGAATGAATAAAAGCATTTTATTAAAAACACGTTTGCGTTTGTCTGGGTGCTGACAAAGTAAAAAACAATTACTTTTTGACAATGAAAAACTGTGTGTGTGTCTCTCTCTGCTGGCACGTGGGCGCGGTGGGGTGCTGTACCAGCTGTACAGAAAATTAAAGTGCCCTTTTCCATTCAACGGGTGTCTGAGTCGCTGTGTCCTATCTTCTGACAGTCGCTGTTGTGAATTTCTGTAGAGTGTATCTTTTTTTAATGTTATATTTTTATATTATATTCCCTATTAATCAAATTCTGAAAGTATGCTTTTAAATGCGCAGTGACATGGTCAGAAGGAGCAAGGGGCATGTAAAACGTTTCAGAAATTACCACATGTAAGACATGTAAGAAATGTTTAGGGAGAAATGGAATACTGGTGTGTATTTTTTCTTTAAAATACAGTACCAAGACCAGCCATACACGCCTTTATATAGCACCTTTAAAGGTGGCTTCTCAAAGCGCTTTACGGGATAAAAACAACAGAGCTGTTAAACCGGTTTTTATCTATTTTTCGGCACAGCCAGCCGGCTGTCGAGTAGTATTAAATGCAACTTTTTTGTATAGATGCCTGTAGCTTTTTCACGAAACCTCACTGAAAACTATCAGCGAGCTAATTCTCTTTTTTTAAACCTCCGGTTTTTCACTGATGCGTAATCACGCACTAATTAGAACCCCCCAGTGGAGTGGGCGCCGTGTGTTAAGAAAGTTAGGTGTTAGCATAAATTTTTATTATTAGTGGGTGGCTCAGGTGAAATTTCACTGTGAACTGAAGAGTTAAAGTGTAAAGTGTTTCCTCTTTTTAACGGTAAGAGACGTGGTGCTTTTTTTTAATCCCTGGCGGAACTGGGCTTCCATAAGAATCAAGTAATAGGTTTATTCCATGCTGAAAAAAAGAAGAAAAAAAAACACATTCCATAAGAATCAGCGCCTTTATATAGTGCCTTTAAAGGTGGCTTCTCAAAGTGCTTTACAGGATAAAAACAACAATAACATGTTGTGTTATTTAGAAATATAAAAAATGTCAATAATAATAATGCCAATAATATTAGCTATTTTAGTTTTTCAAAGAAATTTTTATTTGTTAAAAGAAAACTGGTAGCGACAGCTGGGTTTGAACACTCAACTTCAGGTATACAACTCAGTTACTTAATCGATCACACCACGGAGGCAGTCATGTGGCAAGTACATCTCAATCACATCTCAGCCTTCACTATGTTGTTTTTAAGCCATTTTTTTTTACCACGCTTGAATTGAATAAATACAGCTTTTCAGTATGGATTACACTTTTCTGAAATGTATTAAAAAAACTACCATTTTCTTTAAAACACAATAGGCCAGGAAATGTGCTTGGCGCAGACCACGACTTGTGAGAATGTTCACAGCCTCCACAGAAAACTACAGCGAGCTAATTCTCTTTTTTTAAACCTCCGGTTTTTCACTGATGCGTACAGTGTACGTATACAGTACTACTGTTTGTGCTGCAGTATATGAATATAATTATATGGTTATTAATTTCTTTAGATACGCGATTCCATATTATATTCCCTATTAATCAAATTCTAAAAGTATGCTTGTTTACTCCGGTATCGAGTGTATTCGCAGAAAAGCTTAAAACTACCACTTTTTATACACGTTATTTCACATGTTAGTTAAAGACTTTGATGCTTCAATTGTTTAGGGAGAAATGGAATACTGGTGTGTATTTTTTCTTTAAAGTACCGAGACCAGCCATAGTTTACATAATACTGTATATGTTCCTAAATTAATATCATTTATGGCCTTCACATGCGTTATGCTCCTATTATTTTTATGCTCAGCTACTAAAATTTCCCTTCAGTGGTAAAATTCCATATAAATATTCAATACTAAAAGTGCACAATAAGGCGCTATATAAAAAATAAAATATTTTCGTTTACAAAGACGGTTACAAAGAATGTGGACCAGGGCAATACTTTGAGTTTACAGCTTGTCCAAGGTCATTCATTATTAATACTATTAGTAATATCTTCGGTAAAGACTTTGATGGCGACAGCTTAACCATGAGAGGTTGAGATTTATAGCTCCAGCTTGTGGAAATTCCGGATACTATTATTTTACTTGTGGTACCATGCGGTATTATGCGAAAATATACAGTATTAATACGGTATTATACGGTAACTTGAGTTACACCGTGACAAGCGCACCGCATAATAATGCAGTATCGCCCGCTTGTTTTGAATGGCTGCATCTGTACATTTTAATTTTTTATTTTTTAATAAATTTGAGAAAAGTTTAATCTATTTAAATACTGCAAACTATTCTTGATTGTATTTCTGAATGTTATGTCACACTTAGTCCAATATTTTATATACATCTAAATATGAAAGTCAGGTGTTAAACTGTTAGCATAAACAATTAGTAATCAGTTATTAATATTAAAAATTGAACTGTAATAAATTGTTGCACTTACACATATTGCAAAAACATTAATTTACAAGACTTTGTGGGGAGGGTCGTCTTCCTACCTCTATGACTTAAAATGCCAAAGAGGAATGGCTTAAGCAACATACAGAGCCAAAAAACTTTGGTGCCGTCTTCTCCATCACTCTCCCCAACCCCCACCCCCTGGATAGATAAAGGTGATAAACATTAATTCAAAAAGGTGTGGTGTGTTAACACAAACTCTGCTAACAGAGCCGCTTGTAAGAGCAAGGTGACGATCTGCTCGATTAAATAAAGCTACAGTACAGGCAGATTTTAAATCCATCAAGCAAAAGTACCTTTTGAGAAGTCATGTACTGCTTGCAAAGTAGCTGATGCCAGCAAATCAGTTTGTCTCTCGTGCAAAGTCAACAAAGGCTTATTTAAAAATAAATTTCGAAACCTGGACAGTATGCCTCAGGGACTCATTCGTAACGTAATCAAAACAACCCACCCTGCCAGGTTTTGTCTCCCCTCGTTCCACACACCTGCAGCCCTCAACCAGGAAGCATTATCCCCGTGCATTCTGAATGGCTAGATCTGTAGATGTTAATTTTCCAGATGCTAATAGGTGAACTGCTATACTTATTGTAGCTTCAACTAGTGTCTTGTTCCTTTAAGTAGGAAAGCTTAGTAATATATCAGACCTGCTACTTCACTATAGCAAATGAGGGGATTATAAGAAATCACGATAATTTAACTTTAAATTCTGATTGTGAAAAATATATTTCACAAATACTACACATTATTGTCGTTAAAGCCATACAGTCTCATACGTAATATATACCTAATGTACATAGAAGAGATGGCTGTGGTAGCTAAGTATACACATAGTATTCCACTGTCTTCATAAACATTTTATGCATCAAAGTCTTTAATGCGGTAATTGAGGCAAAGCATCCAATGTTTCGAAATTTTAAAAAAATAAACATTTGATGAGTTTGCACGAGAGAAAAAAGGTATAATTTGAGAAGTTGTGTACTGCTTGAAAAGTAGCCGATTTTGTTTAAAGAATTTAAAATCTGTACTGTACTGTATCATTAATTTAATTGAGCAGAAAGTCACCTTGCTCTTACAAGCAGCTCTGTTAGCAGACTTTGTGTTAATACACCGAACCCTTTTGAATAAATTTTTATCACCTTTATCATCTTTGTCAGTCTGGGGAGTGAGGGTTGTCTCCCTTCCTCAATTTAACATCTGATACGTCCCCAGTAAACTGAAAGACTAAACCTGCTATCGATAAAATATCTACCTTGTGACATTTCTTAAACTTCACCAAAGTTGGACTCAGAATGAAATCCTGAACTGAATGCCATGATGGACACCATAATTACCTGTAATACAAACCGTAATACTGTAATACCCTTAATATAAAGGACCACTACAAACTTAAACAACCCCAACTTCACGCGTCAACCAAGGAAAAAATATTCAAAAAGTATCAAAGATCCTCAACAAACCCCCAAGTATGCTACATCCTCACTATAGTTACGGCAGGGTGAAAGTGTGGAGCTGATTTTTAAATTGTTTTAAAGAAAATA